>NC_054559.1:4516280-4746280 GCF_017654505.1 Polyodon spathula | reverse complement strand
TTTCCAACACTGTGTGAATGACTCGTGCATCTATATATACTGTTGTGCCGGGACTCAATTACTAATTCACTATTCACTTGAATCCCAGCACGTGAACTAATTTTTGCACTCCCTGTGCTCAAATACTACTACATACTTTATCGGCACATGAAGTGATTGTGCAATCCCCATGTCTAAATACAGCCATACATTTTAAATCACTAGTTCTACAAACCCATTTATATCCTGTGCACCACTATATCCACATATAACAGACAACATGAAACACAAAGATACGCACAGGGGCCGGGCACGCTGCCACACAAGCACACTGCATTATCTAGGTGGCCCAGAGGAACCACTTAAGGTTACACTGACAATTTTAGAAGTCATGTTATTTTTCAAATGTACAATCCAACACCTCAATTCTCTGGTGCCTCAAACACACATTGATCCAAGGAGAAATAACTTCAAGGATGGTAAATATCTATTAGCATCTTCCCTTTGCTGCATCATACAAAGTGCAAGAGAAAGTGCACGCTCAAATTGATTAAAGATAGCCACCGAACACATATTGCAAACCATTAAATCTAAATAAAAAAGACAAAAAGCTGATATTAAAATATTTAAACCTGTTGCTGTAGAACCTGTTGTGGTTTAAATGTTTAGAATTCTTTGTCTTTGACAAAGTACAAGATCTACACTCTTAGAGACATTTCAAGTGTAGTTGCAGCTAATCTGTTCCAATTGGGACATGACTTATGACTGTTTAAAGACTGTACCAGCGTGATGCCCAGACTCCAGACGTCAGATTTCACATTGTATCCCTTCTGACTAAGCTCTGGATTTATCCTTTCAGGCTGCAAGACAAAAAAAATACTAAATTACTAAATAAAACAGTTTTAAATGTTTCCATTTGAAAAAATCACGTTACAGTAAACTTGTATTTCTATTTTCATACATGATATGGTACATTTGGTTAAGAAATTTGTTTGCATGCCTTGCTTTTTATTACCTATTTAGACTAGAATAAGGAAGAATTCGGGGGACTTGACTGAAGTCTTTAAAATCTTAAAAAGAGTTGTCAGAATTAACCCTAACAGTACTTAAAGTCCAGTGCAGAAACCAGGACCAGAGGACATAGTTCAAAATTATGTGGAGATAGACAGGACAGAGTGGAGGAGACACTTCTTCACACAGAGAGTGGTGAGGGTATAGACTGTGCTAACTAGTCATGTTGTTGGCAGTCTTTGATCCTTTAAGCTAGATAAATAGTTTTGAGTTAAATCAGCTACTAGGAACTAGATGAGCCAAATGACCATTGTACATTGTGTTTCTCTTTACATTCTCAAGTGCTATAATATATTTTTTGTAGTGAGGTGACCAAAGCAGCAATGTGCAACTACGTACCATTTTTGTTGAAATGTTTCCCTAAAGTTTTCAGTAGTACTGACTATGTCGTTCCTAGTAATACTCACAGCCATGTAGGGTTTACAGCCAGCATCCATGGTCTTCGCAACAGAATCTACCAGGTACCCACTGATCCCAAAATCACACATCTTCACGTGGCCTTCGTTGTTAATGAGGACATTTGAAGGCTTTACATCTGAAAAGGAAGATGAATACTGTATAGTAATCAGCAATTACTTTTTACAAGGTGGTACAGAGCAGGTAGTACAGAGCTTGTCCCTTCATACAAGCGAGCTGGGTGGTGAGAAGTGCACTCTATTAAAATATCCTCGTCTATGTCAAAATTTAGATTGAAGTTTACATTCACCCTAAAATATTTAGTATTTTGTGAATAACAATGTTTTATAAATGCAGTTTGTTTTAAATTATATGTAGTATGCTTAGCAAGAGACTGGGTTGCAGTATGAAAAGAGCAGTATGAAATAAATATAAAAACATGTTTGTCCTTCATATACATACAGTGAACATTTAGCATTTCTGTTTCTACAAATACTTGATAGTTTGGACTGAGGGAGCGTAAACTTCCACACACACACACACACACACACACACACACACACACACACGTTTGGTGTAGCTATTGTTTTTACAAGAGCATTATTACACTTCACCAAATTGCATTACACACTGATCCCAGCAGAGGGCAGAACATACCTCTGTGAATCACTGACAGCTTGCTGTGTAAATGCTCTAATGCTTTGACAATCTGCAAAGGAAAAAAGCAGATTGTTGGGAAAATGTTCAATGATGGTAAGCTTTTACAAAACTCAGGAGACCTTGCAGGGGCATTTAAAACAACTACTTTTAAATGTTAACATTGTGTGTGCATTACTCTTGAACTTTGTTAAAAATGTGTTAAAATCAGACATTTACTGCTGGTATTTACTGAGCAGTATGTTACATATTTAAAAGGCATTTAGCAGATTTCTTAATTTGAATAATACAATTATCCAAGCAAAACAACTGTATGAACTTCCCCGGTTAGGCTAACTGGGGTTTTAATGTACAGTGGAATCTATCTAATCTATATTAAGCAGGTCTAGTTGGTCTCCATGTAACAAGGGGTTTATTGTAGAGGAATCTATCTCATGAATAGTAGGTCTCCATGTCAGTGAATACGACGGTACTGAAATGTGTCTTGATGGCAAGTACTATAATCCAGTACAATGGTAAATGTAATGTGATCTATAATGACAGCAACAGTTTAAAACCCTACTAAAATAAATCCATACTTACAGACACAGCCATTTTTCCTAGAATATCTTCTGGTATTTTTCTTCCTTTTTCGATCACCTTCTTGTAGAATTTATCCAGGGAGGTGTCCATTAATTCCATGCAAATCCACACGTCACCCTAAGAGGTAAGAGAATGTAGAATTTAGAGTCCAAAACTGGCACTGTAGCTTGGCCAGTCCATGTTATCTGTCTGTCTGACACAGTGGACCACTCAAAATACTACGTATCTGTCTATCTATGTATCTATCTATCTATCTATCTATACACACAGACTGTATTTATTCATTGAACCAATTGATCTCCTATACTGTATGCACCAGGAGTAGTACTGAACAGTCGAATTGTAAAGTGACAGTCAACCTCAGAAACTGGTATCAGACTAATCGTACGAGATTGTGAAATCATTGTGAACTGTGCCGTTTCACATGGACAGAAGTGCATAAAAGTTTCAATACATTAACATATAAATAACATTTTACAACATTAATAATACAAAAGATTACCTGTAATATGGTTTATTTCAAGGATGATCATCTCCACACATATATCCCACCCATCTTCCCCTTTTCCAATACTTTCTTATTTTTGAAATGTGGACAATGATATAATGTAGGAAGAACACTGACAACTGGAGACAGGGCGTACACTGTGTGTGGAGTTCATCATCCTACGAAGAAACCACGCATAAAGTGAACCATACCAAAGCAAGCAGATGAGGGTGCTAGGTTAGATGTTACTTGACAAAGCTATAAATAACACTAACAGCAGCAAAGTTAAATGATGCATCATTGGAAGTGTAACACATTAACCTGCACTAAACAAGCACACGATTTACTATCCTTAAGAATATTTATAATCGGGGCTTATTTCACATAATAACTAACATCTACTGAAAACTAAACAAGCAAAACTGGAACGTTCACAGGCTCAGAGACTTCAGAATCTTCATTATCGATGTGAAGAAGTTTGTGATGCAGGAGATCTTCTTCTGTTATTCCATCAACATCACAAACATGTATTCTATTTCTTCTGGATCAGTAAGCATTCTGCGTCTTGTGTATCAATTCCATTTCATGATATAATATATATATATATATATATATATATATATATATATATATATATATATATATATATATATATATATATATATATATATATATACACACACACACAGAAATAAATCAATCCACACACACACACACCTGCATACTTATTGTTTAATTAGGTGTGATATATATCTACAGTGCCTTCAAAAGTATTCTGACCCTCTCACAGTTTTCACATTTTGCTGCTTTAAAGCTTGCAGTCATGACAGTTTGAAGTAGGAATTAATGTGTTATATACACAACCTACTCCACACAGTCAAAGCAAAAACAAAAAGAAAGAAAGAAATAGATAAT
The DNA here is from genome assembly GCF_017654505.1 of Polyodon spathula. NCBI lineage: Eukaryota > Metazoa > Chordata > Actinopteri > Acipenseriformes > Polyodontidae > Polyodon > Polyodon spathula. Next base: position 4,742,193 of record NC_054559.1, on the reverse strand, counting down.
TAATACGAAATAAAAATGGAAAAGTCACGATTGTGTAAGTATTCAAACTTTGCTGTAGCAAACCTAAATTAATTCAGGTCACAAAAATGACCTTAACGAGCCACACAATTAGTTGAATGGCCTGTCTGTTTGCAATACTATTCAAGACTACAGTCAAGCAAATACTAGAGGAAAACCCATTTCAGTCTGCTAAAGACTTAAAACTGGGGCAAAAATTCACCTTTCAGCAGGACAAGCACAAGGCCAAAGCTACACTGGAGTGGCTTAAGAATAAGAAAGTGAAAGACCTTGAGTGGCCCAGTCAAAGTCCTGACTTTAATCCTATTGAGAATCTGTGGAAAGACTTAAACTGCTGTCCATAAGCGATCCCCAAGCAACTTGAGAGAGCTTGAGCAAATCTTCCAGAAAGAATGGGCACAAACTGCACCAAGCCGGTGTGCGAAGTTGGCAGAGACTTACCCAAAAATTGCTGCTAAAGGTGACAGCGTACAGTGTTTTAAACTCAGTGGTGGCGTACAGCGTTATAAATAATTCTATTTGTTGTGTTTTTTTCTTTTGGGTTTTTTTTTTGCACCGATTTTTTGTTTTGTTTTTTTGGGGGGCTTTTTTGTACTAAACACAGATAAACTCACAGGAAATTGAAAGAAAAAATGAAAAGGGAAACTGAAGGGCCTTATCTATACGTTACTGTAAGGAAATAAAACAAGCAGGTTCGTGGATATTCTGTTCAATCATGTTTTCCCTTTTGAAAACAAACAAAATAAATCAAATTTGACTTGCTTTTTTTTTTTTTACTTCCTAATCTAGAAAAAAATAAATAAATTGAGAATCAATTGGTTTGTGGTTTGCCAGTGCCTTGTTTACCCTTTTCTGGTATTGCTTGTTGCAATGAATCAAAAACAGTCAAACCCACTTAATATCACTTCAAAGGAACTGAGCTTAAATGGTGACAATAAGCGGAGTGACATTATCAGGGTTCAGCAATAACCTAACAAACCAAACAGTATGAATTTAAACCAACTGAACCCATTTTCTTCCAAGTCCTAGTACTTTCCTGTACGCATTAGTTTAGTAGTTAGGGGTTTTAAACTTGCAAAATGGTGGAGGGTACTTCTAAAGACATTAACAAGAGCAATTAGCAAATGTAAGGTATACCCAACATTTCACAATCTCTCACAATGAAGAAAAAAAGATTGCAATTTGTAACATTTGCTTATCAGAGCTTTCCTTTCACGACAGTAGTACAAGATTATCGTATCATATTAGTCGTAAGTAAGCTTTTCTGTATCAGAAAATGAACAGCTATATTGTACTTTTCCTTCAGCAAACTAAAATAACCCTCAATAAAAGTACATTTCTCTTCAGTTAACCTAAATAAAACAGCACTAGTTAATTACCTTTGTTAGTCTGAAACTTGAACACTTATAGTATACCAAAAACAGATTTGCTAAATGCAGTATTCTAGGTTGCAGTGCCACTGAATGTTTACAGTAATATATATATATATATATATATATATATATATATATATATATATATATATATATATATATATATATATATATATATAGTGAGAGAGTGTACATTGAGGAGCAAAATTGGTCAGCTGTGGGGCCGTGGCTGTAATGAATGCACACTCCATCTGGGTAACGGTTGTAGTGATGGTTTCAAAGAAAACTAAAATAATACAATGTGAAGACAACATAAACCAACTGGGTAGTAAACAAACTGTGAAATAAAGCCTTCCGATATCCTTTCTAACATAATACATTAAGACCCTGGGGCGTATACTGATCTCAGGAGTGATCATCGATTATCATAATTAACAATTAAACTATTATCACCTGCACATGGCTGTCATTGTAAATTAGAGCCAGGTGCAGGGCATTTAAAGAAAGCAGCCAGTCTATTCACAGCTGCTGGTGATTTCAACCGAAACAAAAAGGTAATGTGAAAAAGCCTTTTTCATGTGTTCTGTTTGGTCAGTTTGTGTTACAGGTAAACAGCTTAGCTGTCCTGTGTTAGTGATGTTCCTGTGTGTAGTAATTATAGCTCAAGAAAGAGCTAGGTGTTTGTTTTTGTTTATTTCTTTTTCTGTTTATTAAAAGTGAGTGTAAGCGCTTGAAAAATCAATTTCTGTGTCCTGGGTCCTGAATTAAAGGGGCAACAAACCTTGAGAAGTAAGAATTTGTCACTATATTTTATATATATATATATATATATATATATATATATATATATATATATATATATATATATATATATATATATATATATATATATATACACACACACACACACACACACACACACACACACACATACACATACACACACTCTTGATGCATCTTTAATCCCTACTGGGATTCAATTAAAACAGTGCATGTGAAGTAAGACAGCACCGCTGCACTGTTAACCATCATCTCACAGATCTGTTCGAACCTGGTCCCCTTATTGGGCCTGCAGGCCTCAACAGAAACCAATAATACTGGTTAGAGGGCTCAGAATTGCTTTGGCAGTACCTCTCGGAAAAGAGCTCCATAAAAGGTGACTGTGTAGGGACAATCAACTGTCCGCATGGAGATATCCAGGTCCATCAGCAGCCTCTTCTGTTCCTGGCTGTTTACTGTTGCTCTGATTCTCTGAGAAAGGAAAGACAGACATAGTTAGACCTCCACAAGCACGGAGGTAGCAAGCTGCAGTATACAGCAAGACCTCCACAAACAGGGAGGCAGCGCGCTGCACTACACAGTGAGACCTCCACAAACAGGGAGGCAGCGCGCTGCAGTATACAGCGAGACCTCCACAAACAGGGAGGCAGCGAGCTGCAGTACACAGTGAGCGCCACACATTGACACACAATGGCTACCGTGTTTGGGTTTCTAAACTTCTACATATAACAAATATTCACTGTACTATCTATATATAGACACACACACACACACAAGACTCTAATCCAAGCCACCTGGATCACCACTCACATTAGTGATTTTTTTCAGAGTACTGATCATAAACTCTACAGTAGCCTCGTCTAGTTCTGTTTCATGTTTTTGAGAATGTTATACCAGAGCAGATATACTCAAGTGTGGTCTTTTCAGCTAGTCCGCCAGGGTACACATGGTACTATGTGAAAAGGAACTTACTTTAACAGCCATTATCGTCCCGCTCTGTGCATGCCGCACTCTCTCCACCACACCATAGGCCCCTCGTCCCAGCTCAGAGATTGACACCAGATCATCCGCCTGCACCTCAAAGTTCTGGGGACACAATAAGGACAGCACTGAAGGAGCTGAACTCAGGACATTCCTGCTAAAGAAAGCACTAGTTTAAAGAGTAGCTTATTGTCACCTTATCTTGCTTTACGATGAGCCTTTATATAAAAGGTGCTGGACAGTATTCTGTTGAGTATGCTGTGCAGTAATCTATTGAAGGTGCTGTAAAGTGCTGTGCAGTACTCTATTGAAGGTGCTGTACAGTACTCTATTGAAGGTGCTGTACAGTTATCTCTTACTGTTTTCAAGGCAGTATGGAACTTGTCCCTTCATACAACTGAGCTGGGTAGAGAGAAGTGCATTCTTCATATCCAGGGTTTTGTAAATTATTTTTCAAATGCTTTGAATAATTAAAAATTGCAATAAACAAACAAAACAACTGACTGTAGCCTTTCTTGTTTACAATACTACTGAAAGTGACAGCAACACCTACTGGGTTTACTCTTATTTTAGTAATACATGAAATACACATAACTGGATTTAAAATTGTAGTTAATGAGTAGGGGAAAAAAGCTATTCAGATTCAAGAAACACATTTTATGTGAGAAACTAGAAGTCATCAAAATGTTTACTATTTTTAACAAAGTCACAAAAATCCTTGAAGGACTAACAGCTGTACTGTGTAAAGTGCAGCTGGGAGTACATTATCTCCATCATTTACTAGAACTACTGATATTGAATTCAAAGTTCATTAGTCATGGCGACCTTTTCAAAAGGATTCCATCAATTCCCCCTCCCCCTTAGACAGAAATATGAGCCTGTTCATGTTGTCACTTCCAATGCAGACATCTGGAGGCAAAAATAAAGCTTTAGCCTGAGCATTGCAGACTACCATTCACCGGCCTGATAAGATCAGTGTTGATAGAACGTGTGTGAGTGTGTGCGTGAGCGCGTGCATGGTCTGTAAGTGATTGTATCCCTGTGTAAAGGGATACAATCATATACATTTATATACAGTAATTCAATATACTCTTGTGGAAAGAGCTTGGATTGACCAGAAATGTGAGGTTTGCTTAAAACATGTAATTTAGCATTGAAGGGACCATGCACTAAAGTTTTTATGTAAAAATGTATTTAATTATTATTATTATTATTATTATTATTATTATTATTATTATTATTATTAGCAGCAACTAATATGAGAAGTTGTAAGGTTAAATTGCACAAACCTGGGCTTTTTTTTTTTTTGATAGTTATTTTTAATAAATGTACTGCTGTTTTTCTATTCAAAACCTCCTGGGGACTCCTGTATAAGTTTTTTAATAGGAAGTGTTTTTAGGATTCTCATTTAAAAAACAGGGACTTTTTTCATAGTCTCCTTTAGACGTTTCGGATTGCAATTGGCTATAATCCTCATTCTAGGATTTTATTTACTCTATATTTAACGAGTCCATTTAACATTCACATTTTTATCTTTGTGCTATTTGTATCTACATTGAGACACATTTAATAATATGATCTATAAACACATATTTAAATTAGGGCTGTCAAGCAATGATTTGCAATGAATCTTGTGCTTAAAATTGTTAATCTTTAATTGCTAATTGCTAATCTTGGTTTCAGTCGCATATTTAATTAAAACAATTACTGCATCCATCTCATTTGTTTATTTTATTAATAACAATATAATAATAATAATAATAATAATAATAATAATAATAATAATAATAATAATAACAATAACAATAATAATAATAATAATAGTCTTATTACCTATAAGGCCTTGGACCTTCTTATCCTGAAGATCTGCTGACCCCATATCATGTCCCTGGTCATTCCCTGAGATTGGAACATACTAATCTTCTGACAGTCCCTAAAGTTCATTTGAACTCTCTCGGAGCCAAGGCATTTCGTTATAATGCCCCTCGTCTTTGGAACTTATTCCCGATTCATATCAGGAATGCTAGCAAATTCAATCTTTTAATCCTGTTTGAAAACATATTGGATTGGGTCTGTTTATTTGCAGCTAGATTATATATATTACACACAGGGTGTTTATATTTCTTTTGTAAAGCAACCTGGAATGCTTGCTTGAAGAGCGCTATATAAAAGTGAAATTTGTACTGTACTGACATTGTACTATTATCGTTATTATTAATATTATTATTGACGACAAGGGAAAGACCTTGTGACAGCCTGGAGAGACAGCCGGCAGGAGGAAATAGACGCTATTGGGGCTGATAGGGGTTAGCCACCCTCTGTTTTCAAAAGGAAAAGGATGCTGGAGACACACTCCCAAGGCTTCTAAGAAATTAAAGAGAAAAATACCCCTAGGGTCTGCAAGAGAGGGGGAGGAGGATGACAAGGTTTGACAACACAGTTAATGACTTAGGAAAGGAAACGGATATGACATACAAACTATTTCTGCACCCAATCCATTACAAAGGGTCATAAAATATACGCTTGCAACACTGCACAGAGCTGAGTGCCAACGGAAACGCTGCAAAAAAACTGAGCATATGAGAATTAACTTTTCTAAAGACCCATTCAAATTTGCAAAAATGTTATTCACCAGGGAGAAAAATGGCACACTAAAAGAAACTAAGTCTGAGATGAAGAGAAAAGTCACAGATTCAAAAAGGCAGGAGCCAATATCGATTCCTTCAGACATCCTACCCATCAATCCACCAGAATACCAAATGGAGTACTGGGCACCTAAGTGGAAAGAAGTAGAGCAAGCTGTGAAAAAGGCAAGGGTGTCAATCTCCTGGGCCTAATGGAGTTCCATACAGAGTGTACAAGTGCCCCTTGTGTTCTACAAATCCTGTGGAAATTGATGAAAGTAGCATGGGAAAAACAGTTGTACCAAGAGCATGGCACCGAGCAGGTGAGGTCTTCATACCGAACGAAAAAGATTCTATAAGCATCAGTCAGTTTCGCCATATTTCCCTCTTAAATGTGGAAGGCCAAATTTTCTTCAGCATTGTTGCTCAGAGATTGTCCCAGGATGCTTAGAGTACATCAGTGTGATCTGGCAGCAAATTCAATCAAATAAAAAGCTCCACGTGACATTCCTGGACATCCTGGATTCCATGAGCTTCTTTGGGCAGCATTTGATTTTTCAGTGTACTGAGGACAATAACAAACATAATGAAAGCATACTTCTTAGATTTGTAACTTTGTTTTTCAACTTCAGAATTCACCACAACTGGAACAAATGTCAGGATGCATCATTTCTCCACTGGATGGCAATGGAAGTCATTATTAGGGTGTCAAATTGGGTAGTGGGAGAAGAACGCTTGGCTTCTGGAATGTGAATGCCACCAATTAGAGCTACATGGATGACATGACAAGCACGACTACAACAGTAGCCTGCACTAATCGGTTGTTGGGCAAACTAATCAATAAAACTGAATGGGCACAAATTTAATTCGAGCCTACTAAGTCAAGGAGCACCACTATATTTAAAAGGTAAAGTAGTGGATAAGAGGTTCTACATTAATGGTAAGGCAATTCCAACAGTGTCTGAGAGCCTGTGGAAAGTTAGTTTGTGTGGGAGAAGTGAGACATCAAGCAGTGCAAGGGTTGAAGAGCATAGACAGCCGCGCTTTACCGGGTAAACAAACTCTGGTGCTTTCAGTTTGGTCTACTGTCAAGACTTCTGTGAATGAGGTTTCCTTGACAACAGTAGAGAAGCTGGAAGAGTTTGTCAGTTCATACGCCAGGAAATGGTTAGGAGTTCCATGCTGCCTCAGCAGAGTGGGACTGTATGGTAAAGGGATACTGCAGCTACCAGTCTCAGGAGTTTAAACTGAGGAGTTTAAGTGCACCAAAGTTCGACTGGAAATGACATTAATAGAGTCACAGGACGAATGAGGGAGGCAGCACCTGTGTTGAAAACTGGAAGAAAGTGGGCAGCAAAGGAAGCTGTGGAAGATGCAAAGGCTGCCCTTCATATCAGTAATATCATGGGTCAAGTATAGTATGGAAGAGGAGACCTTGGTCTCAGTTCAGCTCCTCCTACATGGCACAAAGCAGCCCCAGCTCAATGGAGGAAGCTGGTAGTCAACAAGGTGCAAAAGCAGGAGGAGAATGAGATAAATAAAGGCAGTTTCCCAGCCCAAGCAAGGAGAACGGACAAGATGGGAGAGTGTGGAACAACGCAAGATTGGCTGGCAAGACCTATGGACAATGGAACAGAGCAGGATCAGTTTCCTCATCAGATCAAGATATGATGTTCTCCCATCACCACAGAACATAAACCTCTGGGTCAGTGAGGATCCCTCATGTCCTTTGTGTTCATCACCTGCAACATTAAGGCACATTTTGACAGGATGTAAGGTGGGTCTTAGTCAAGGACGGTTTACTTGGCATCATGACCAGGTCATGCAATGTTTGGCTTAGTATTGGAAGACAAGCGCACTATGATCAACAGGTTGCCACCAATGCCAGCAATATGACACACAGAACAACAACATTTCAACCTCCAGGAGAGCAACCTCCAAGAAAAAGAATTAAAACAAAAACTTGTCTAGTATAACTGAAAGCTACTAGAGACTGGAAAATGCTGGCAGATGTTGGACAACAGTTTGTTTTCCCACCTGAGATTTCCACCACTAATCTTCAACCTGATATTATCATGTAGTCTGGATCAGCACGCTTTGTTCATCTGTCTGTCTGGTAGAGTTAACGGTGCCATGGGAGGATGCTGTGGATGAGGTGTACGAAAGGAAGAAATTTCGATATGCTCAACTACAGTGCCGAGAAAAAGTTTGTGAACCCCTTAGGATTTTCACATGTCACATTTCAAACCTAAAATGTTATCAGATCTTAATCTAAGTCCTAATAATAGATAAAGATAACCTGATTAAACAAATGCCATAAAAACATGACCCCTTTTTAAACATTTATTTATTCACAAATGATTTAACATCCAATATCCATGTGTGAAAAAAACGTGAACCTTTAGATTCAGTAACTGGTGGTACCACTTTGTGGAGCAATTACTTCAACTAAGCATTTCCTGTAACTGTTGGTCAGTCTCTCACATCGATTTTGAGGAAGTTTGGCCCATTCCTCCTTACAGAACTGCTTCAACTCGGTGACATTTGAGGGCTTCCTTTCATGGACAGCTCGCTTCAGGTCCTGCCACAACATTTCGATGGAGTTTAGGTCCGGACTTTGACTAGGCCATTCTAAAAATGTGGAATTTCTTCTTCTGCAGCCATTCTTTTGTAGATCTGCTTGTATGTTTAAGATCATTGTCTTCCTGCATGACCCACTTTCGGTTCAGCTTCAGCTCACGGACGGATGGCCTGACATTCTCCTCTAGAATCTTCTGATATAATGCAGAATTCATGGTTGTTTCAATGATGGCAAGCCGTCCAGGTCCTGAGGCAGCAAAGCAGCCCCAAACATGACACTCCTACCACCATGCTTAATGGTTGGGGTGAAGTTCTTCTGTTCGAACGCAGTGTTTGGTTTTCACCAAACATAAAATTTCTCATTGACGCCATAAAGTTCTACCTTTGACTTGTCTGTCCAGAGAACATTGTTCCAGAAGTATTGTGGATCATCTATGTGCTCTTTGGCAAACGTCAGACAGGCAGCAATGTTCTTTTTAGAGAGCAGTGGTTTCCTCTGGGCTATCCTTCCATGAACACCATTCTTGTTCAGTCTTTTTTCTGATAGTTGAGTTATGAACACTCACATTAGCCAAGACGAGAGTGGACTGCAGATCCTTGGATGTTACTCTGGGGTTCTTTGTGGCTTCCTTGATGATTTTCCAATTTGTTCTTGAAGAGATTTTGTTAGGACAACTGCTCCAGGGTAGAGTTACTTTCTCCATTTGTATATGTGTCTGTCAGTGGATTGGTGGAGCCCCAACTCCTTAGAAATGGTTTTGTAACCCTTTCCAGACTGATGAGCATCAATAGCTGAGGAGGTTTTTCTGAGGTCCTCAGAGATTAATTTTGATTGTGGCATGACATGTTTCCACATACCTGTATGGTGAATACCAAACTCAAAGTTTCTGATCTAGGGGTGTAATGGGGTTCACCAGGGGTTCACTTACTTTTTCCCATACCCTGAATCTTAATTACTCATTGTCTGTCTAATTCATACATCATTTTGTTTCAAAAGACATGGAATTGGGTAATATAAACCCTATAGGATATTTAAGAAAAGACTGGTTTTAAGTTAAGAAGGCTATCACCATTCCTCTTACTATTACGTGCAAATCTGACTGCAATTAAACCACAACACCAGTTGCAGGTGCAGCTGCACACGGGCCCACAGCCCCGGAGAAGTTCGATTTTTTTTAACACATTTGTAGGTGCCAGTAATTCAGGTTGTATCCTCCCTTATTTCAACAGGTATCTCTATTGTCTTAATTATCCCCCCCCCCCCCCCCCCCCCCCGTTTGTTTATTATTAAAAAATAGTGTAGTGTTGGATGTAAAGATGTACGCAAAATAAAATAAAGTAGGCGAGTAGAACACGTTCTCATTACGTACTGTTTCATAAATGCTAACATTCTGACAATTAAATATAGTTCAATACTGAACACTTCATTTGGTGTGTTTGATGTTTATAAATAAGGGTTAAATTAACGTTTGGGGAGGGGGGAACACCATATGGTCTTGTGGTGGGGCCCATCCTCTTCCTCCGTCACTGCACAACACGACCACATGGACACAAGTTACCAGACGTTCTCCATTTCATTAGCTTGTTCTACATTACCATGGTATTGCTTTCTTGTTAATAATAATGTCCCTTCATGCATTCAAATTGTCTTCAATGAATATAATGTGTAGTAAGACTATGATTGAGTGGGGGTCCTTAGTCAGTAAAGATTCATTATGCATTTCTTTACATGATATATTGTGTTGTAATACAGTTATGTATCATGATACAACACCAAAAGCACAACACAGATCATTGTAGTTTAACCAAGTGATCCTTGAAATCAAGATTATGTTGGTATGAATATCCCTGTATACTCTCCCAATCCCATAAAATGTTTGTCTTCTAACAAAATAATCCATCATTAAATGACCTTTGATCCCATTATGCATCACGCAAGTAATCCAGCAGGATCCTCACATGTATCATGATATCTATAAAGCGCAACCTGCAAATCCTGATATGTATCGTGACATTAGGGTATCATTACACCCCTAGTCATAATAATATAAACATTGGGGGTCAGGTTAAAAAGGATGTAGCTTGGAGATCTTGTTAGCAGACAGAAAGAGCAAGTGCTATAATGAGTTTCACTTGAACACTACCACTTCTGTGGTTTTCAAACAGTGTTTACAGGAAATGTCAAAATGACGGCCTACAAGGTGATGTTTTTCACAGTGATGCAATATTTAGGTTGTTTTATGTCAATGGCAGAAACTACTCCATAACTTTTTCACAGTAGCTAAATCAGTGTGGTCCCGTCCCACCCACAATCTTACAGAGACATGGTGTGTGATTGAACTTCTAAGCTCTCTCAAGTTATAGCTTTATTAAGTGTGCATTCAAAAACCCTCTTGTTACTTGCAAGAGATGACCTCAAGAAATGCAAAGTGACCTCAGAGTGTGAATACAAACAACAGCAATACAGGCTGTTGGAGGGTATGTGTTTAGTGGAAAGTTTTATAAAATCAGATTCTTAAAGCCTTTTTTTAATTTTTTTATATACTCGTGTTGGTGTTGAAAGCAACACTAAATGGAAAGTAACATTGCAATCACTGGGTTTGAAAACTGCTGCATCTCTGCACTAAGCTTGACCTCCAGAATCAAGTTAAAAGCCTACATCACACATGCATTACAGGACGAAAGCTGGGCGCAAACCAGTGGTCCTGCACAACAAATGAGCGAGCGCCTTAACCACTATCAAAAATGTGTTTTACCCCTTGTTTATCTCCCTAATTTAGAATGTCCACTTATTCTGCCTCATCACTGCACCTCCCACAACGAGTGGCCAGTGGGCATCCTGCTATTCCATAATTAAGACAATCATCACCTCTTCAGAGCCAGGAGATCCACAGCAGATACAGCCAAGTTACCACCCTCTAGAGGACAAAGACCAGCCCTGCAGGTTTTCACATGAGCCCACCAGGCACCTGGCCACTAGTGTTCGCTAGAGCATAGTGAGGAGAAACAATTCCCGATGATTTTGCCTCCAATACCCTAACCAGTAGCAGCACCAGAGCTAACGCTACGCTACCTGTGGAATGGTCCAATCCATTCATTTTATTACATAAAAGGTGGGTTCTTTGTATTGCATTTTTTGTTTGAATACTGACAAAAACTACTTGTGTAGCGAATAGAAGCAGATAAAATATTTTAAACATTTGCGAATTAAAAATGAGAAGAAAAAACAAACTTTAAAACTCTGGAAAATAGATTGGTTTAAAAATGAAGTATTTTGTATTTTCAGAAACACTAGACGCAGTACTTGTATATAGTCTTGAAACTTCTGATGCTTGTACAATTCATTTTGCAATGTACAGTACACTGTGTGGGGAGGGGGTTTGCTTGGGGAAGATGTCACTTTCAGTAATCATGTTGCATGTTGTTTGCAGTTCGCAGAGGAATGTGACACTTTCTACAAGTTTAGTACACGGCTTGAACACCTGCTAAGATTTATGAATCTAGAAGTACCCAAGTCATTAAATCCTTTCCTTTGTACCTGGATATATCAGTGCCTGCAGAGTTCTCATTGATGTTATGATGTGCATTAAGAGTCAGGTGTAGGAGAGGACATTGCAGTGTAAACTGCAGTGATGATCTGCATTAAGAGTCAGGTGGAGGTGAGGACATGGCATGTAGACTGCAGTGATGATCTGCATTAAGAGTCAGGTGGAGGTGAGGACATGGCATGTAGACTGCAGTGATGATCTGCACTAAGAGTCAGGTGGAGGTGAGGACATGGCATGTAGACTGCAATGATGATCTGCATTGAGAGTCAGGTGGAGGTGAGGACATGGCATGTAGACTGCACTGATGATCTGCATTGAGAGTCAGGTTGAGGAGAGGACTACAGTGGTGATCTGCATTGAGAGTCAGGTTGAGGAGAGGACTGTGGTAGTGTAGACTGCAGCACAGCAGTAGCAGACCAAACCCCCTATGTCTCTGATCAATAACCAGCACCTGCAATGACATCTGAACACAAACACTTACTTTGTCTCCAATAGTAATAAAGGTCCTGGAGTCGAGGTTTCGAGGTGGTCTAAAAAAGAAATAATAAAAAATACATATTATTACTAATGACTCTTGCAATTACCCTCAATTACAACTCCCCCTCGTCCTGCACCCAGCCCTGGCTTCCAGAGCTACCCTCAATTACAACTCCCCCTCGTCCTGCACCCAGCCCTGGCTTCCAGAGCTACCCTCAATTACAACTCCCCCTCGTCCTGCACCCAGCCCTGGCTTTCAGAGCTACCCTCAATTACAACTCCTACTAGTCCTGCACCCAGTCCTGGCTTACAGAACTACCCTCAATTACAACTCCTACTAGTCCTGCACCCAGTCCTGGCTTACAGAACTACCCTCAATTACAACTCCTACTAGTCCTGCACCCAGTCCTGGCTTACAGAACTACCCTCAATTACAACTCCTACTAGTCCTGCACCCAGCCCTGGCTTACAGAACTACCCTCAATTACAACTCCTACTAGTCCTGCACCCAGCCCTGGCTTACAGAACTACCCTCAATTCTGTATATTATTAAAGTAATCAGGAGGTCTAAACAACCAGGCCCCTGTTAAATACTGATCCTAAACTATGGTCCTCCACCAAACCTACACTCAGGTCAACTTCACTCGAGCCGTGATAAATCCTGATTTATCAGATGTCTCAATGATTGCCATGTACTGAAGCAAACCGGGTGCATGGCTGAGTTCCTAACCCAGTAGTTACTAAGAATATAGAGGGCCGATTAAAATCACATCAGCACACCAATAGTATTAACAGAGTTATATACAACACACATAACCCTCATGTCTTAACTGGAAACATTACTGTAGTTAAAGATCTCTCTTAGACCAAAAATATTGGATGCTCATTTCAACGATGATTTAAATGTAGAGCAACCTGGACATTTTTGTTCAATGTCAAAGGTATGGAACGTGAACAGTTTAAGCACATCTGCGGCAGGGCAGAATGAACCTTTAAAAGCCAGAATCACTGTGCGATCACTGTGCGTTTACCGGAGTCGGAGCTCCATGACAACAATCATGTGGAGCCGGAGTTGGGTTTATTATAACTCGAAACAGGGATTTGTTTAGGGATTTCACATCAGTATAAGAGTGTGCCAGCAAGACCTCTCTTGATAAGTGACCTACCACTGTTGGTAGCATTTGTTTCGTGTTAATAAATCCAGCGCACCTGCGTGTCTCTCCCTATCTGTCAGTGGATAACCCACACCCTGACCCTAACCCTAATCCTGCACGCCTCAGCGGCGTGTCAATGTCACATTTTCAATACTGAGGAGTTTTTTTTTTTTTTAAAAACAATGTCAGAACACTTTTGTTGTTTTATTGTCATTAACTTGCTGAGAGAAGTGTGCTGATTTGACCTACGTGGGGTTGTGCTCCTTCTGTCCGAAGACTTCCGCTGGAATTTTGATAGCGGGTTTCTTCCTCACTTTTCCTGGAAAACACAAAGAAGAAAATTAGGCTGAAGTGTGATACTGCATGTATCGCGAGTCAATCAAAACTGTTATTGACATAAGTGCTGTCTTTCTTGTGCATAATAATCCAACAGCTGACAGTATGAACCCATATGGCTATGTATTTGCTGCTTCTCATTCAACTTCATAAAAAGTCAATATGTGCACCGATACCCATAACCAATGCATTAAAACCAGGGTCAGAGGACACAGTTGGGAATTAAGTGAAGATACTTACCTTCTGTAAAAGAGGGACGGACACACTTCATCACACAGAGAGTAGTGAGGGTGTGGAATGGCTTATCTACTCATGTTGTTGATGCTGAATCCCTGGGAATCGTTAAGATCCTTTTTTTTTTTTTTTTTTTGATGAATTAACTACTCTGAACCAGATGAGCATAGGTTGGTGGAATGGCCATCACGCGTTCGTTATGTTTGTATGTTCGAATGTAAGTCTAAAGACTGTCAGAGAATTAAAACAAGCTGCTTGTGAGAGAATGTTGTGCCAGCAGGCAGGCCTATTGTGAGAATGGCACACGCAGGCAAATTCCAAACTGAACGATACTTCTGAGAGCAGGTCAGTTTATTTTTAGTTTAATTTACTGTGCATGTATGGAAAATAGTTTTGTTTATTGGATTACTTTGTTGCTGCATTCTTTCGGCATATTGATTCAATGCAATCAAGTGCAAGGGCCGTACCCAGAATCATTTGTGCTGTATATCCAGTATATCTCATGCGCTGCAGTTTTACTCGCATGGGATTTGCTGCTTGCAACCAGTGTTTCTTCTAAGGCTAAAGTGTGTACATTTTTCGCTGTAACTGGCAACAACCTTCGCACTCAGTTTCTAATTCTCAGGTTATTATCATAAATATCAACCTCAAATCGAGACACCAGCCTATCGAGCTAAACCTATTATTTTGAAACCATTCTTACAAAGCATTAACATAAGAATATTTGTGTCTATCTTGCAGCTGATTCTCTGATTTTCCTTTGTAAAAATGCACGTCACATCAGTGCAGAGCACGCTCGGGCACCAGCGAATCTACTGCTGGTACAGGGTGTGCGAAGCAGGCGTCTGGCGATTCTGCCTCTATATGTACTGCTTGGTGCTGCTCATGAACTTTATAGTTTTTAACTGGTCGGACAAATGAATACTAAAATCAGCAAAGCGCAGTCTTGCTGCATTATTTAGAAGTATAAATACTCTGATAAACATAAATAGAAATTGCAATACTCACACTGACGGTTTTTGTTTTATCTCCCTTTTAAAAACGATCATTTCAGAAATCATCAAGCGTTTTGAAACTGGTAAAAATGTAATCAGCCCCGAGTTTATGCATCATGTGACTTCACTCCATGTCTCTGCTGAAACTCAAAATGGTGGCTGCACCAAAGAAGAAAAAAAAGCAATGTTTCAGTAAGACAGAGCTAAAAGAAATCTGATTATTTATATGAATGGTGCGATAGTATTCTTAAAGGTTTGCTGTAATTCGCGTGATCATGTATGAGTCAATACCATTAATAATCATAATGCCAGACGTAAACACATGGAGAATAAGAAAGCAAATAAGATGGCAAAAATGGCAAAGCACTGCATTCTATACTGAAAGACTAAGGTACTGCGCTCAAGGTAGAGCTTTTACCGAAGTAAGTACGCTAAATTAATTGCGTATTTCTTTCCAAGCTACAAGCCTTTAATGAAGCTATAATAAGCAATTTTAAATCATGGCCGTTTCTTAATTGAATTAGATTTTTAGACGAAAAAGAAATGAGCTAAACTATTTTTCTAGATATAAAATCCTTAAAGGAAAGTGATCGCTTCACTGTGTAAAGGATGTAGTCACTACACACCGTTGGTTTCATAAGGACATTCTGTCCGGAGACACGTCTCTAATTCTTGCAAATAACATTGCAGAATTAGGAAAGAAACAATTGAGAGGATTAACTATGCGTTTACATTATATTTATGTTCAAATGCCATATTTAATTATTAATGCGTAGATAAAAAGGACAACAAATGGAATTGGCCATTTTTGAAAAACGGAATTTTTGGTATTCCCAAGAATGGAACAATTAGTAGCCCTAAAGATGGTTACTGTTATTTTTTGGGGTGTACATTTGCTGTTATTGCACTGTAGTTTTAGCCATTCCAGGTCTGAACCATGTTTGTTTGACAAGGCATTGCCAACGTAAGCTTGTAATAAAACAGGGAATGTCTGCAATTGCTACTGTATATTTGATGCTACTAAAGCCCATGAAAAGTCATTATAAAGTCCTGCATGAGAAATAAGGATTTGTTAAAATTCAACTGTACTGCATCTTATCTTGCAGTTACAGCAGATGTCACTCGTGGGTAATAACAGGTTCTATACAGTAGATTTAACAGATTATCAGCTATCCATCTGTTTTTTTATTTAGATTGAAATAGTTATAATATGTTTCTAAGTGTTCAGTGGCTGGCTCTAATCAAGCTGAGAGTGTACTTTCTCTTGCATGCTTCGCTTGTGGGCCTGACACAAAAAAGAGTGTGCGAGAAACACACCATCAACTTGGTAGAACCTTTTAAACACATCACAAATGTGCATGGGGTACCTGGTGCATTTGAAAAGCCACTGCTGATGCCAGAGAAATCAGAACTTATTAAAATGTCTCTGGCAACATGAGTAGAACAGGGATTAAAAGCAGGAAGCCGCTGCCAAGTGAAGATAGAGGGCAAAATGGATGCAGCAAAGTACAGAGAAATCCTGGAGGAAAACCTGCTGAAGTCTGCAAGAGACCTGGGACTTGGGAGAAGATTCACCTTCCAGCAGATCAATGACCCCAAACATACAGCCAAAGCCAAACTAAAGTGGCTTAAAAACAAAAAAGTCAATGTCCTGCAGTGGCCCAGTCAAAGCCCGGACCTCAATCAAATTGAGAATATGTGAAAAGAGTTGAAAATTGCTGTTCATCAAAGGTCTCCATCCAACTTGATGGAGCTTGAGCAATTTTGCAAGGAAGAATGGGCAAAAATTGCAGTGTCCAGATGTGCAAAGCTAGTAGAGACTTATCCAAATAGACTCATGGCTGTAGCCAAAAGGTGCCTCTACCAAATATTGACTCAACGGGGTGAATACTTACGCAATCAATTATTTTCTGTTTTGTACTTGTAATTAATTTAGAACAATTTGTAGATTTTATTTTTCACTTTGACATTATGGACTTTTTTGTGTTGATCAGTGGCCAAAACTCCTAATGAAATCCATTTTGATTCCATGTTGTAACAATAAAATGTGGAAAAGTCCAAGGGGGTGAATACTTATGAGAGCCATTGTAAGGGGGAGGGAGAATCGTAATCTGTTCCTTCACTTCAGATACAGAAGATAACCCCGAAGGACCCGTGCAGTAATTGTGAAATATTGTGTTTGTTTGTCTTGTCTATAATTGTTACTTGTTTTCATCAAGGGCTCACATATTCCAGAGCTGTCTAAAGGGCCAGCAAAAAACCCAGAACAGCACTACACTAATTGTCACGCATTAAACTGTATCACCCACCACGAGCACTACAGCATGCACCCAGGACTGGTGACCATGTTTGTATCTTGTGGGAGTGATTCCTGTGTTTATTGTTTGGGACTGCAACCAGTTATTAATAACCCTGTGCATTACACATTGCTGTGTATTGCCGGGATCATTGTTTTGGTCACCAAACCTGGATTATAAAAAATAAAGAAATCACTTTTTCATACCAGATTACAATCACTGTCTGTTTTATTCCTGCACAAATTTTTCACTTTGCCACAGTGTTTTACACCTGAGGCTAGTTGCAGTAGTTCCTGTTCTGCTGTGTTTGTCAATAACAGCCCACACAGTGTTTTTCAGTAAACCAAGTCTTTCTGCTATTTTAGCTGTACTTTTTAGTTAACGATTTGTGTTGCTTTTTTGAAATCACAAATTACCAATGTATTTTTCAGCACTTGATAATTATAGAATAAATAAATACATAATCATCATTTGTTAATAATAATTAGCAATGAATGGGTTTCATACGAAATATGCTGATTGCCCAAATACTTCTGTCAAAGTATGACATTAGTTTGTGCATGTTATATTTTATTTTATGCATGTTATGTAATAATGTGCTGTTTAATTATAAAGCTGGGTTTTTAATTTATATCTTTCAATAGAACAATTAGAATAGGGTAGTATAAAACTGAACATGGGTGGATTTTTAGAGGATTCTGAGAAGGGAATGAATCACAAATGTAACAGTAAGACTGGCCACTTCTGAGAACCTGCAACTTCCTTTCATCCAATGATCGAAATCACAACAGGAAGGATAAATCTTTTTTTTTAGGTTTCTGTTTCATGTTATAATTATTAAACAACTTACTGAAGGATGATAGAGTTACAGAAATGATAGAAACAATTACTTGTATTATTTTCCTTTCTAAAACATATTTATCAATGTTCTCTTTCTTTTTTTCTACCCAATTTGAATGTTGTGTCAATGCTGCAGGTGAGCAAGGTTAGCTGGTTGTTCCTAAAAATCACAAATTAAAATTGGTATCTTTTATATTAATCTGATGAACTACAGACCCCTGAATACTGTACAATACTTTTAAATATACAAATACATATTTTCTATAAAAAATATAAATTGTAATATTGTGCCCAGAAGCAGAGAAATTGAGTATTAGGAAATAAAAATCTCCACCTTCAACTGAAGCCACTGTGGCAGTACACCAGCAATTTGGTAGATATTAAGCCCACACAAATAATACTGATGTGCTGTGTTTAGCACGAAGTAACGGAACACTACAGCCAAAAAGACTGAGGTTCTGGTCAATGCAAGAGGAATTACTGGTTCCAAGAAACACAGATGGCTCTCCCCTCACAGCTACTGTTAAAAGCTACAGCTATGGCCCATTAATACTGTGTTAATGACTCTAGGTGCCCTATGCCAGTTGACGGCTATCTGACAATAAGCATAGTTTCACTTAAAAAAAAACTGAGGCACAACTCCACTGGAAGTTCTAGAGAAAAACCTGACCAGAGGTGCAGTCTTGAGCCAGTTTCCTAATTGAACACCCGACATATTCATCAATAATGCTTTGTGAACACTTTAGTAATCAAAAGAAGCACAAACAATGTGTAACTGAAAACTAGATACAGTGCACATTATTATACGAAGTACTACTGTAAATACACATTAAGAGAACTGTGTTGTTAAAATGCAAGGAGACCTTTTAATAGGTTCTCCCGTTTCTCAACACAAAACAAATGCAAAACGGAAGGGCTTAAGTCGAGCAACACGCCAGGACATCACGGCTCCAAATAGGGCTTGAATTGATTATTAACAGGAGTGATTCATCGATTCTGTTTAATTGAGGCAAAATACATGATGATCAATAATCAAAATATTAATTAATGAATGCCAATTCCCATAACACACCGATTTTTATCACGATGAAGACGCGGTTCTGCAGACATTTCTTTTAACATTTGTTTTTTGGTTTCCTATCTGTACAGAAACAGACCCTTTCATCCACCGAACCTGGGAACCCTAACCCTAACCCTAACCCTAACCTTGGACACACACAGCCAGGCACACACACCCCTTCCTTAATAGACAGGAAGCACATAGCCTGGAGAGTCACATACATTGGTTTCGGTTACACTCCTGATGCTCTTGAGAATAATAAGTGTATTAATTCATTTTATTTAATTTCAGGTTGTGAAGATACTGAGATTTCAAACACTTATTGTATTAAAAGATAACACATTGTGTGTCTCTTATTGTTTACATTTCTGTTATATAACAGGCACCCAACACACAATGCATTACAAAAACGAAGACTATGCTCAAGATCTACAATTTAAAAAGTTGTTTATTTTAAAATTGTAAAGCTCCCTCTTGACCTGTTAGAGCGCTAAGTAGCAAAAGGGAAAGTCTTTGGACGGGCTGGCCTGACAGTTCATTTTCAGGTTCGGGAAGTCTGTCAGCCTGGAAGAAGGCGAGACTCTGTTGCAGGAATGTATTGACCCGGAAGGTAAACAATGTAGCAGCTGCAGGTAATAGAGACAGCTGCAATCGTTTATCAAGAGGTCATGGAAGACTGGAAGGACCGTGAGAGACGCAGAGAAAGCGTACTGAATTTCATGAGTGTTTTGTTTGTTTGTTCGTGTCTGTTTAGTAACTGTCTGTGTTTGTTATCACTAGATGGCTAATCACAAATCCAAAGCTGTCACCTTGGGCCAGCACAAAAACCAGGATCAACACTGCACTACAGTCACTGAAAATAATGTGCCATCACCCACCACGAGCACTACTGCGCGCACCCAGGACTGATGACTGTTTAGTATTATTGTGGGATGAATAAAGTGTTTGTTTGTGGGCTGCAAGTCGTTATTTTCAGTTCCGCTCATTACACATTGGTGTGTACTGCCGGGGCTTATTCTTTGGTCACCAGACTCGGATTAAAAAATAAACGTCCTTCCCTAAACTGGATTATAATTGTCTGCCTGTGATTATTCCTGCACTGCACCACCTCTGCACCTGTTCACTATCAGCAGCCACTTTGCCACAAGACTATAAAAGTTAAATTCAACAGATTGGAAGAGTGGATAGGGGGTTGGGATGCTTCCTATATCCTTAAGGCTTTTACACTGCAGAAGCTGTGGAATTTTCATTTCTCAAAGTGCCTTTTGTTGGACAACTGCACCGCAGCTCATGTAGAAACTTGTACAGCACATTCCGATTTTAAGGGAATGGTTCTTGTCTGATGCAGACAGTTTACTTGTATTCCAAAGGTTGGATCAAATGCTAAAGAAATTATTTTCTGCTACTGTGCTTGAGAGCTGGGTTTAGGTCTGCCACAGAAGGAAATCGGCAGGGGAAATCAACAACAATTGGACCTTTCTCAAAAGAATTCATATTAATAATTTACTATCTAATAACCATTCTCTATTAATTAGTTTGTGGTGTTTTACTATTGTATACAAGACATTACAGTTGGTATTAGAAATTACAAACCAAGTAATGTGTTTCTTTCAAAACTGCCCATGTATAGCCAAAGCACAAAAGGTGATGCAATAACTTGATTAAATATTACAGTAAGGTTAAATTACAGTAAGTGTTTAGTGGCTACCTCTTGTCAAGACATTTCTTTGCTGTGTCATGCCTGTGCATAAAGTATGCAAGAGAAAATACACTCTCAACTTCATTAGAGGTAGCCACCAAACACTTACTATAAATAAAAATAGATGAAAAACTGACAAACACACTTAATGTTTATATATAAGCAGTTGTTTTAAAATTTCAAATGCTTTGCCATTGACATTATGATATCTGTTCTCTCATCAATATCACAGTTTAGTTGCTTCAAAGAGTATCGAAGTGGGACGTGACAATTGACAATAAAAGTTAGCATAACTGGAAAGGAAGACTTTGCAAGGCTTTTTCCATTGACTATAATGTGTATAAAACATATATTAACATGGATCAAAATGATAGGGGCTTAAATTTAGGCCCTGTCCATGCTACATGTTTGCTTCTAAACCATATTAGTTGCCTGATTTTTTGGAGCCCCCCACCTGAGTTATTTCACCCTAATCTTGGTTAACAACTTCCAGCATCACTAGACTTTCACGTCTACTACTACTGGAATCGAACAAAAAATCTCAGTTCTTATGACAAGTAAATAACTACGTGAAAATGAAAGGATCTTTTAAAAGTTGCATGCAGTCTGTCCTCAGGGAAGGCCTACTTGAAGGTGTTCAGTCCGGCAGGATGCATAACCTTCACTTGTGCGTCTCCGATGATGGAGTTCTCAACTTTCCAGGGAACATTTTATTGTCATACAACACCTTCACCCAGTGACCAACTTGTAGACGCAGCTGAGCTGGACCCTCGTGGACAAATGTGGCTTTCAACACTCACTACACAGAATTCTGTTGTACCTAAGTGAAGTTTTGGTAGTTTCAAATGTGCCACTGTAACAAAGAAATCTAAAGTTCCACACACAAGTTCATAACTCTCAGTTTCAAGCTAGTGCCACTGGAAGCACACCCTGTCACTTTTTACTCTAGATCTAACCCCAGAAAATGCAAAATTGTTCAGAAGGACTATGTGGTACTTTAGCCCTCACCGAATCAATGCTTGAATGCACAACAAAAATGCAACTTCACAAATCTGCCAAAAATTCAAAATCTGTGGATACCAAATTGTTTTGCTTGATTCTTGTAGATTTCAACAACATCCATCCAAAAATATCTTTGGGTGATTTTTGGGAGCCCCCCCAAAATTTTTAATTTGGGCTTGTCTTTTCTTTATTCTCGTCTCATGAAACCAGGGGGATTATGGCAACGTACTACCGCAAAGCGCTAGGGGATATCAGAGGATACTGTGTAACTAGACTCGAACACAGTTCACATCCAGACTACAGTTAAACCAGTTTATCAACCCAGTTATGCCGACAACAGAGTTCAAGACTACCTCCTGAGTAGGTTTCAAACTCGGTTGTTGAACTCCGTTATGAACCGTGTTTAGTGTGGATGCAAATCGATTTAAGCACTGTTCAACCAATTTTGAACCCTTAACTCGGTTCTAAAACGCAAGGGCCTAAAAGACTTCTTAAAATAGCATACAGGCAGTGATTACTGTACCTGAACTGACAGTTTGTATGTTAATATTTATTGACTTGTATATTATTTTTATCATCATCAGTTTTATTATTTCTACAATTTATTACTGTACTGTTATTTTTATTTGTTTATTTTTACTATTTACAGTACACTAATGCATTACAGTAATTACGTTTTTACATTTTTCATCCAAGGAAACCTATAATTACTGTATTAATTAAAATACAGAATGTTACATACTGTATAGTAATGTTACACTTTTATATTGTTTCTTCTGTAATAAACTTTTATACTAAATACATTGTATTTGTACATTAATCAATTAGTACTGTACTAGGTTTTGATTTTTGTGCTGATTTGGCAGGTATGTGCATGTATCTGGTTATTACGTACGACTGTTTTTACAGTCCCAAGGCTGAACGTTGTATCAGAACTTCACTGTATAACTGACTACTTAGGATAATGTTATGGTGCATCAACAATCTTTATTTGTGGATGATAACTGTATTTTATGTGATCATTATTCATTATTGACATTCACAATCCTGCAGTTTTTGTATGTATCGCTTAGTTACTAAATAACAGGAAGAAATGCTAATTGAGACAAATTAAGCTTAATTATGAATGCACTGCATCTCAGACATGTATATTTTGTTAATTTAATCATTTTGTAATTAAAGTTGTATGATGTAGAAATAATTACCATTCAATATTTATCCACTGTCGTCTTGGCTAGTTGAGCATTTACCTTTCCCGTGTGGGAGTACTGAGCTACGTAATCAAATTGGTCATGTCATACAAAAAGGCGGCCCCAAGTCTGCTTTGTGTTCATATATATGTAAAAGGCAGGCCCTGCCTAGGCCGACCCTGGGCTGCTTTTTCTTTTTTGGAACGTTCACGTATGAGAAAAGGCAGCCCTGGGACACCTTAAATCGCAAGTGTGAATGGGGTCTTAATTCATACTAAGAATCGCTATGTCTTCCATGGGCAAAGGGCTCCATATTTGCCGGGTTGTAAACATAAAATAGAGTGCATAGTGGGATAATGTTATATTAAGTCCCACAGTCCATTGTGCTGCTCAGAACTGTAACCAAACTATTTTAATAGGATATATACTCATTAAGCCCTACTAAACGTGAAAAGTGTGGATGCTTTGAGCTGGATTCATTAAAAAGTTTTTGCGTACGCTTCCTGAGATCGGTGTGGACAGGGCCTTAAACTAAATCACCCTGTCACTTTAAATTTCATGCCTGTTAGATTGCAAGTGCAGGTGGAGCTTTAACTGCTGACAGACTTGAGTCATGTCAACGCCAGTTAGTTCAATGATTTTTCCGTTTCCGATGATCTTCATTAAGCATTCACGATCAAGCAAGAGAACAAACCACTCCTAATGAAAGGGCATTCTTACAGTAAATGTGAAGATACTCAGTGTTCAAGTAATTTCTTCTACTGCATCAATGCATTTTACAGTTCATTCACAATTACATTTATATTCAGTGCAAACTTTAATTAAATCATATGCATGCCCACATTAGAAGCAACATTTCAGTCAATAGAACCCCATTAGCTTCCATTTCATAAACTGAAATGCATGTACAAGCACAGGCAAATGCATGAAATCAATAATTAAGTATGCAGTGTTTTTAAACCATACAGTACATGTCTCTGCAGCCTCATAAAACTAGATCACACGTTGCAGTATATTATATTAAACTATAAAACGCAATAAATAAATCTTCATTAATGCATACATCTAGTTTAAATGCAACCTTGTAACAAAGTCTGTAGCAATACACATGTCAAAATGGCTCATTTACCTTCCTTCTTGTCCATGAATTCCCAGAAAGTATACAAACAGACGTGACACACCTTCAAGAGGAAGTTAGAAGAGCAAGAAACTCAAAGACCTTGCACAATTGCACAGGCCTTTCTGATAGAAGATAAACAAGCGTGTTTTTCATGCACAGTGCACACCGCTGTCAGCTTTTCCAGCAGTGGGGCTCATCTACAATGCTTGCTGTACAAAGAGCTTTGTTCCAGGCACCTTTCTTAGACTTCAACTTGTTTCACTTGTGAGTGGCAATGAATCTCAAGTTTAACAGCCCAGGGGGAGGTACTCTGGTCTGACGTCAGTCACAGGAAGTTGGAAAGCAGACTGCTAACTCAGAGGCCACCGAGGTAGGCAATTTACAAAATTCATTTTAAGCTCTCGGTCATTGTTTCCCAATACAGGATATGTTTCATCAGTCACTGAATTAACACAAGGAATCAAACACACCATATGTTACATCTGATATGATAAACACGTAGACTTTGTGAAAAAAAAAAAAAAAAAAAAACTTTTTTCCCCTCCCAGTACTGAATAAACACTGTACATGAATTGTTCCAGTGTATGCATTCAGCCCACAATTCACCAGTTTCCAGTTAATATTTTGAAATGTCAGCAAGTTTTAGTGTTCCAAATAATCACATGTCACTAGAGGGCTCTGTGTGCTGCTGCTATGCATTGGTTCTGTAGAACAGCAATGCTTTGTGTAGGTCTGCTGGCTAGACAAACTGAAAATTATTCGTATTCATGTTAACAGGGACGTTAGGAATTTCTTTGATTCAAAGTTGTCAAGATTTTCTATCTTGTCAGCGAATTCTTCTTACCATCACTACCAGTGAATTGTATATGTTTACAAACAACTGCTCCTGGTGTACAGAAGCCCATAAACCAGGTGGTTATTCTATCAGTGGCACTCTGTGTTAAACATCACTAGCTTATCCGAGGCTGGTGATCTTATAATTTTAAAAAACAAAACGTTAAAACAGATTTAAAAAAAAAAAAAAAAACGATTTATATTATTATTATTATTATTATTATTATTATTATTATTAGGGAAAGCTTAGAATACTGGAACCGATGAGCTCAAGAGACAACACAGGCTAAGCACAAAATATCAAAAGGGTCACACCAAGATAACACCATCTTAGGCCATGTCAGCCAGAACCAGTTTTCTTTACGACAGGCACACGAGTCTCTCCACAGGGTGCTGAGGTGAATGAACCCACAAAGAGAAGGAAGGAAAGGGCTGAGGTCAGTGGCTACTTAATCAAGGTGCACTTAGCTCAGCTTTTCTCTTTCATCAGACTAGTATTGCAGACTTGTCGACCGAGGAGTCCTGGAGGATCAAACCTACAGTATTGCATTATATTCTTTTGTTTTGTTCTTAAGTTTTGCTCTGTGCAGTTTGTGTTTGCACAGCTTTCTGTTTCCGGAATCATCTTGCTGTAAACTGTATTCTGAATAAACCAAACTAATACCTGAAGAGAAGGACTCTCTGCATTTCTTGAATCTAATTCATATCAAGAAACAACTACTCACAACTTCAAAAACTTCTTCATAGACTAGTAGAGGGCAGCTTGCAGATTCTGTAGTTTTATTTCAGCACTGCTCACAGCAAAACAAGAGCAACAAGAGGAATGCACTTAAGGATCATCAAGGCCACTGCAATTCAAGATTGACTGGGAAAAGAACATGTATTTGCTAAGAAAATCAATGAATACTCCAATGCAAAACATTCTCTTTCACTCGTCCTTTTGCTTTAAAATCATACATGTTATACAGGGTACTGTACAAAAGTTTGGGACAACCCCACAAAAAATTACCTTTGAAGATATAAACAAACTGGAATGTAAGCAAAGTCTGCATTCTAAATAAGTTATGTGCACAGACAACTGAACTACAGAAGAATGCTGAAACCATCCATATAATCAGTTTAAACATTGTCTTTCAGAGATTGTCCTTTCCATTTCATTTATTAGCATTTGACACTGAAGCTACTCATAAGTTAGTACCCCTCAATTTAGTTGCATATTATTACACTCATTGCATACTGTAATGGGTAACTTGACGACACACAAAAAAAGTTCATAATGTTAAAGTGAAAAATAAAATCTACAAATTGTTCAAAATTAGTAACAAATATAAAACAGAAAATGACTGCAAGTATTCACCCCCTTTACACACTTAAATAAGCTCCAATGGAACCAGTTGTCTTTAGAAGTCACATAATTAGTTGAATGGAGTCCACCTGGGTGCAATTAAGGTGTCTCACATGATTTCAGGTTAAATACACCTGTCTCTGGGAGGTCCCACAGTTGGTTAGTACATTTCCTAACAAAACCTACATCATGAAGACGAAGGAACATTCAAAGCAAATCCGGAATAAGGTTCTTCAAAAGCACCAATCAGGGGTAGGATATAAGAACATTTCCAAGGCATTGAATATCCCCCGGACCACAGCAAAGTCCATTATTAAGAAATGGGGAGAATATGGCACAACTGTGAATCTGTGCAGAACAGGCTGTCCTCAAAAACTGAGTATCCGGGCGAGAAGGGCACTAGTCAGGGAGGCCACCAAGAGGCCTATGGCAACTCTAAAGGAGTTACAGTCTTCCATGGCTGAGCTGGGAGACACTGTGCATACGGCCACAATAGCCCGGGTGCTTCACAAAACTGTCCTTTATGGGAGAGTGGCAAAAAGAAAGCCATTGTTGAAAAAACTGAGACCAAGTGGAAGAAGATTCAATGGTCTGACGAGACCAAAAGAGAGCTTTTTGGCTTCAACGCAAAGCACTATGTTTGGCGCAAGCCTAACACCGCACATCATCCAGAGAACACCATCCCTACCGGGAAGCATGGTGGTGGCAGCATCATGCAATGGGGATGCTTCTCTCAGGGCCTGGAAAGCTTGTGAAGATAGAGGGCAAAATGGATGCAGCAAAGTAGAGAGAAATCCTGGAGGAAAACCTGCTGAAGTCTGCAAGAGGCCTGGGACTTGGGAGAAGATTCACCTTCCAGCAGATCAATGACCCCAAACATACAGCCAAAGCCAAACTAAAGTGGCTTAAAAACAAAAAAGTCAATGTCCTGCAGTGGCCCAGTCAAAGCCCGGACCTCAATCAAATTGAGAATATGTGAAAAGAGTTGAAAATTGCTGTTCATCAAAGGTCCCCATCCAACTTGACGGAGCCTGAGCAATTTTGCAAAGAATGGGCAAAAACTGCAGTGTCCAGATGTGCAATGCTGGTAGAGACTAATCCAAACAGACTCATGGCTGTAATTGCTGCCAAAGGTGCCTCTACCAAATATTGACTCATAGGGGTTAATAGTTATGCAATCAGTTATCTTCTGATATTTGTAATTAATTTAGAACAATTTGTAGATTTTATTTTTCACTTGACATCATGGACTTTGTGTTGATCAGTGGCAAAAACTCCTAATTAAATCCATTTTGATTCCATGTTGTAACACAATAAAATGTGGAAAAGTCCAAGGGGGAAGTGAATACTTTTGAGAGCCACTGTATACTGCATAAAGAGATGTAGCTGAAGCAGCTTCTGAACAAAATAAATCTATACTGTAGGTAGAAAGGTATCTTGTAAATTCAACAAAGGTGATAGACCTTTTTTAGTTGTGTAATTGACACCTGACATGCGAAACCTGCATTTTGATGATCTTTAGCACCAAGAAAGAAAGAAACAGACGACCAACCACATGTTTTACAATCATATTTCACTTTCATTAAAATAACACATTGAAAATGTAAATAACAATGGGGTTTCTTAATTTAAGGTACATGCACAAATCATTTGCACTATTCCTGTTCCAATTAACTGTAGCAAGGATTTCGGTGAGGAGACGTCTTCACCACACTACTGGCCTACTGAGCAAACAAGGGATTCACAACATTTTACATGTATATGGTTATTTTTAAATGCTGAGATAATTTGAAAAACTTTAATATTGGTTTAATAAAATGCAAATTTTTCCACATCTTATGAATATGTACTTAATAATGCAGCCTAATTTACATTTGTTTATATAATCTCCTAGTTTTGAGGCTACCTATCATGTTCTGAATTATGTTTTCTTTATTTGATTTCATGAAGAAAACATTATTATTAAATTACTAATTGATTGTTTATTGTTTAATAGAAGCAGCACTCTAAAAGTTATATTCTATTTGTGTGTGTTTTGTGGGACGGTGAGGGGGCAAGTAGATTTTTTAAGAAGGACAAGTACCGTTTTCTAGCATTTTGTCCCATGGACAAGAAGTTTTTCAAAAATTGCACACCCCTGATAACATAATGCAATCAAGGTGCATTTATTAAAGTTAGATGGGTCCATTATAAACTGTGAAAGATCTACTGTCACTTAACAGACCTCATTTGTGTGTAGTAATGTTAATAAGTATGGGGAAACACCAAAGTAATACAGATTTAAAGAGCAGAGTCATTAATTAGTAATTAGCAGGGTTCTGAAAAATATAGCTTTGCCCATCCCCACGTGTTTCTACAACTGTTTAAATAATTATGTGGACAACTTTTTAAATAACTTACATTTTTTTAAATTCATCACTTTAAGTCTGTTTTCAAACCGCTTTTTCAGAAAATGTCCGCGCGCTATCCCATTCATCAATAACGGTTTGTTCATTGTGTCGTTATTGATAGTACTACACCATGCATGTTTGGTACGGAAAGTCTCGCACTTTTTGTTTTGTTTTTTTTTTTAACACTCTTCCTACAGTGATTTAGAGGACAGATCTCAAACCCCACAGCACTACAGCAGACATTTTAAAAATAGCTCTGCAACAGACATTAAAGTTATAAGTGTAAAAAGTTTTCAGGATGTTAAGAATGAAAAGAAAAATTACAGGTACTTTATTTAAAAAGTTGTAACATGTGGGGGAGTATAAAGCAATATTTTTCAGAACCCTGCTACTTACCGTAAAAACCGTTGTATAAGTCGATTTTCTAGGCATTTTTTCAGGGGCCCTTAAAAGGGGGTGAGCAACTAATACACTTGTGTGACGTATAGGCCAGTGTGTCTAATATTAACCCTCAGGAGTACTACAGGGCCGATGATCTGCTCACGGAGGTGTGCTGCGTGAGGACTAAACGGCCGATTATAAGATATAGATCTGCCCTCTCATTTGCTCTCTAATTTTTTTATTGGTCAATTTTACCTAGCAACAAACTGTGGTGAGCAATAGCAGAGGGCTTTGGTGTTAATATTAGCCAATTAAAATGGTTGTAAAGCAAACACCTTTTTTTAATGGTTAAAAAGAAAACCCTGTCTCCTAGGCTAGCTGAGAGTTAAGAAATAGCGGATTTAGAGAGTCCTTTTTTTAAGCGATTCGGACAGAGAACATTTTGAAGGTTTAGCTATGTGGATAGTGATGACAGCGATTTAAAAGGGGAGGAAGATGGAGAACAGGAGAATGAAGAAGAGGAGGAGGAGGATGTGGCGGAAGGTGACGACACTACAGACGAAGACATGCCTTTAATTCGGTTGCTGAAGAAAAACTTCACAGTCCGATTTGGACCCAAGTAAAAGAATGGCCAGAATAGAAAATAACATTGAACATAAAGTACATACAGGTTAGTGGTCTGTGATTTATTCCACGCAGTGCAATACGGCCTTCCGAGTTCTTTGAGCTGTTGTTTTCAAAGGAAATTTTTAGCCTCACTAGTTGATGACTTCTGCAAAGGTGTGTGTGACAACGAGAAAGTTGCTTTGATCCCACAACGGGTGTGTTCTGGATGTAAGTTGGGAATAACCACAACGTCTTCTGTCAAGAAACATCAGTTGGAGAAAGATTGCACAGTTTGCAATGATTGCAAAGGAAAGCGAACAACAACATACAAATGTGCTACCTGTGACAAGGGTGTGTGTCGTGAATGCTTTCACACACATACACAAAAGTGAACTTCCATCCTCAGACTGTAGAAAACTTTTTCTTCCATTTTTTTTTAAAGGCCCTCACATTTTGCATGTACCCTAGCTATCATAAACATGGCCATGGACTTTTTTTTGTTGTTTTTAAACAAGTACAAGAACAAGAAATATTACTACACAAAAACAACTGACTTCTCCAAACTGGATTTACAAACCACTGAAATAAAAAAGACTGATTGCAAATTGACTTTACAAAGAATAACCTTCCTTGTGCCAATTCAGATGTCTCCACAACTCAAAGTTAGTTAAGTTTATTATTATTAATAATAATAATAATAATAATAATAATAATAGTAGTAGTAGTTTTGCATATGCTTTTATATTTAATTAACACTTATTTGTGTTGTTATACAGTACTGTGCAAAAGTTTTAGGGAGGTGTGAAAAAATGCTGTAAAGAATGCTTTCAAAAATAGACATGTTAATAGTTTATATTTATCAATTAACAAAATGCAAAGTGAGTGAACAGAAGAAAAATCTATATTCAAATCAATATTTGGTGTGACCACCCTTTGCCTTCAAAACAGCATCAATTCTTCTAGGTACACTTGCACACAGCTTTTGAAGGAACTCGACAGGTAGGTTGGCCCAAACATCTTGGAGAACTAACCACAGTTCTTCTGTGGATTTAGGCAGCCTCAGTTGCTTCTCTCTCTTCATGTAATCCCAGACAGACTCGATGATGTTGAGATCAGGGCTCTGTGGGGGCCATACCATCTCTTCCAGGACTCCTTGTTCTTCTTTACACCGAAAATAGTTCTTAATGACTTTCGCTGTATGTTTGGGGTCGTTGTCATGCTGCAGAATAAATTTGGGGCCAATCGGATGCCTTCCTGATGGTATATCATGAGGGATAAGTAAGCCTGTACTTCTCAGCATTGAGGAGACCATTAATTCTGACCAAATTCCCAACTCCATTTGCAGAAATGCAGTCACTTGGCCTTGTTTACACGTCAGAGGTTTTTTTGGCCGCAAGTCTTCCATGAAGGCCACTTCTGACCAGACTTCTCCGGACAGTAGATGGGTGTACCAGGGTCCCACTGTTTTCTGCCAATTCTGAGCTGATGGCATTGCTGGACATCTTTCAATTGCAAAGGGAAGTAAGCATGATGTGTCTTTCATCTGCTGCAGTAAGTTTCCTTGGCCGACCACTGCGTCTACGGTCCTCAACGTTGCCTGTTTCTTTGTGCTTCTTCAAAAGAGCATGGACGGCACACTGGGAGAGACCTTGCTGATGCAGTATAACTACCTTGTGTCTAGTTGCTGTGCTCAGTCTTGCCATGGTGTATGACTTTTGACAGTAAACTGTCTTGAGCAACGTCACCTTGTTAGCTGAGTTTGACTGTTCCTCAACCAGTTTTATTCCTCCTACACAGCTGTTTCTGTTTCAGTTAATGATTGTGTTTCAACCTACTTATTGAATTGATGATCATTAACACCTGTTTGGTATAATTGTTTAATCATACACCTGACTATATGCCTACAAAATCCCTGACTCTGTGCAAGTGTACCTAGAAGAATTGATGCTGTTTTGAAGGCAAAGGTTGGTCACACCAAATATGGATTTGATTTTTCTCCTGTTCACTCACTTTGGATTTAGTTAATTGATAAATATAAACTATTAACATGTCTATTTTTTAAAGCATTCTTACTTTACAGCATTTTTTCACACCTGCCTAAAACTTGATAAGTTTGAAATTGATATTTCTATATTCAGTCCAAAAATATATCAATAACAGAAAGAACAAAAAATTACAGTGTCTTATGTTTCTTGTGATATATAGGTTTTATATAATATATAAATTTTTGGGTGTAAAATCAAGTAATTTGCTACGCTATCCCAAGCGTTGTTATTTGCGTGTGACAGCTGTAGTACTGTGGCGTACAGCACTTGCCGTGACGTAGTACTCTGAGGGTTAAACTACTGTACAAATGCACAATGGGATTACTACAACCACAGTTATGGCTCACACAAACTTAACTGTCAACAAGATCCGTAACTAACAGCTATTGGTTAGAAAGCTGAGTAAACTGATCAAATCTTACCCTCGTTGCAACTGCAATGCAATATTAGATCATGCAGATGTCTTTGAGACTGGATAAAGTAGGGCAGTCAGACAAAAACCGAAAATGCTAAATACTAGGTTTGAAATTGTGCCTTGTTGAATTTGCCGAAATGCATGGCAATCGCAATGCTGAAAAAAGTACGTGACTGGAGACGAAACAGAGACAAACTTAAATATGGCGAAAGAAAAAAGAGCTGATAGAGGAGGAAAGTGTTAATGGCCCGGGGTATAATTAATTAGTTTTTTTTCTTTAACACAAGCAGCACTGTTTAACCTGTTAAACCCTCAGACTCCCACAGACAATTTCCGCCTGCAGGGCTATGGCCTTAAATAAATCACATTATCTTCCAAAGTATAGACAGCACAGGCATGGTTCAGGGCTTGCATTCAAGGTAACCCCCTGGCCATTAGGACTAAAACCTCAGATTTGATACAAGTCTTACTCATAACCACAGTGGAAGGAGATATCCAGAAAAAAAAAAAAACATAAAAAACAAGAAACGCTTTTCATTTGTTTTTATTCTATCGTCATTTTTTCACCTTGTAGCACATGAAAGAGACCAACATGTCTACTACACTGGATAAAAAATTGAAACTGATTGAATAAAGGGATCAAATTCTACATGAGTTTTTACAAAGCTAGGCCCAAGAGTCCCCAGACCTCTCCAAAAATGAACATTGTGTAAATCTTTATGGCCAGTCATACACTAGTTTATTGAGCAAGTTCTAAAAGGGAGGTTACCTTCTGGCACCTCACATGCTATACATGGCCACATGAATTAGATTTTGAAATCCTCTTTTCTACTTATTTGTCCAATATTTCACTCAAAAGGTGGCCTTTTTGGAGAGCTTTGGGGTGCCCGAAATGTATCCATGATGAGTACGCATGACAAATACTCTCAGTTCATATGCCACAACTGTCAGGCACATTGCTCTCACATAACTGTGTGTTTGTGCAGGAGAATGTTGCTACTGAGATTTTTTTGTAGCTCTGAATTTTCAGTACCTGACTGTATTTTTGTTACTCACTTGCTTGAAAGTATGTAAATGTCAAGA
The DNA here is from genome assembly GCF_017654505.1 of Polyodon spathula. NCBI lineage: Eukaryota > Metazoa > Chordata > Actinopteri > Acipenseriformes > Polyodontidae > Polyodon > Polyodon spathula. The sequence continues at coordinate 4,708,786 of NC_054559.1, read as the reverse complement.
AGCAAAATAATGAGATTTTTTTTTTTTTTCAAAATAAAGTGGTTACACTCATTCAAGCACTGCTGACAGGTGAACATGTGTTGATTATTGGATAAAGGCATCTGCTAAATGTCTACAATAATAATAATAATAATAATAATAATAATAATAATAATAAGATTGCAGACACCTTTGCTGCTCTAAATCAGGCTGCCAAACTGAAAACACCTCAGTTCCTTTCATTTTTACTTTACTTGACATGTGGCAAACAAAGGAACTGAGTGAGTGATTGCTGGAGCAGGCAGACAGCTTATCTTGAAAGGCTAAGAAACCTACACTATCTCTAGGTGAGTAGCGGATCCATTATACTTACAAATCCTGAAGAGCCAGGCCAGAGCAGCGAAACGCACAGCTAGTCGATTGGAGTTGTTTTTGAACCATGAGGTACTAGACATATTGCGGCGGGAATATCTGGAAATGGCGAATTCAAAAAATTCCTTTGCTGTCTGATGGTAGGAGAACAACGTTTCTGATATTGATTCGGTTTTTATTGCCGTTTTGTTTTGTAGTAATATTACACATGATTTTTGAAATGTAATGTGTAATTGCAGTACCATGTTCCACCCGCGGAACAAGGGGGCGTTAGAGGTAAATACTTTTTTTTTTTTATTTGAATTAGAGTAAAAACCGTTGAATAAGTCTACGTTCTTGGTATTTTTAGTGGATCCTAAAAAGGAAGGAGCGATTTATACACTGGTGTGACCTATAGGCTTTTTCCTGAAATTGTCGTCTCAAAAAGGTGGGTGGGGGGTGACTTATACACCGGTGTGACTTGTAGACTGTTTTCTTACGTTAGTAGAACAAATCCGTAAAAGCCAATGCAGCTGGAACTATTGTCTAAGTGTGGTTTTGGAAATAAATGTTCAGTAAAGCAAGTAAGATATGTTCCTTCAAGTGTTTGGGTACTTGATAAGTTAAAATAAAATAGGTTAATAGGGATGCGATGTTGGATGTATAACTTGATTTTATGCTCTGTTAATTATTACTTTTTAAATCCATTTAGGTACCATTTGTCAGTGGTTTACTCTGTTACTACTGGAATGTACAGTACTGTAGTAGTATTACATCTATATTTTGATTTATGTTGACATTGCACTTAAATTTACTTGAACCAATTATTTATACATTTTGAAAAACTGAATAGTTTCTGGCAGTTTAACTAAAAGCAAAAAAAAAAAAACAATAAAATTCTTAGTAGAATATTTCAAAACTAAACCTGTGTATTTTTTTTTTTTATTTAGCAGTGTTGAGCAAAAATCAACTGTAAAAAAGTATTTTAAAAACACAAAAAAGGTGTTCTCCTGTTTTATTTCCCTTTTAATTCCCCATTTCAGAAATCAAGCGTTTTGAAACTGGTAAAAATGTAATCAGTACATTAGTCATACACATTTAAGTGTATAGTAATTGAAGACATGCCATGTCCATTATTATTTGCTTGTTTATTCATCATGTGACTTCATTCCATGTCTCTGCTGAAACTCAACATGGCGGCTGCACCAACGACGAAAAAAAAGCAGTAAGACAGAGCTAAAAGAAATCTGATTATCTATATGAGGATGGTGCAAAAGTATTCTTAAAGTTGCTGTAATTCGAGTCAATGCCATTAAATATAATAATGCCAGTTGTAAACACATAGCGAATAAGAAAGCAAATAAGGCAGCAATAATGGCAAAGCAGTGCATTCTTCTATGCTAAAAAACTAAGACCTAGTAAAATGTACTGCACGCAAGGCGGAGCTTTCCCCAAGTAAGCAAGCTAAATTAATTGCATATCTCATTATTGTTTAGTTTATTTCTTTCCACGCTACCTGCCTTTAATGACGCTATAATTAGCAATTTTAAACCATGGTCGTGTCTTAATTGAATTATATTTTCTGATGATGAATAAATGAGCTCAAAGCTATTTTTCTAGCTATACAATCCTTGAAGGAAACTGGTCACTTCACTATGTAAAGCAGGGGTATATATGGGAGTTATTCTTGGCTCCCTCTGATAAGGCCAAGTCTCAGGCAGTAATTGTGCATGCTGCACTTATTATTTAAATAATTTATATAAAATACACAATGCAAATATTTTTTGAATAGCATGTTTACACAGATAATCATGAATAAACTCAAATAAGAGTATAGCTAGCGTCTCGCGTTTCTTGCGTTATTTTAATGCCAGCAATGAGAAGTGATGTCTATAAACAAGAGGACAGGTTTGAAATGTCTTCAGGTGCTTTACTTATTATTACAGCAACAAGAAAATAATAATAATAATAATAATAATAATAATAATAATAATAATAATAATAATAATAATAACAACAACAATAATTGGGGTAATTTATTAGATTTACTTATTTTAACTAGCAACATTACTTCAATTGCCATAATTAATTATTAATGCGTTGATAAAAAGTGGGAACAAATGGAAATGGACATTTTTGAAAAATGAAATTTGGTATTCCCAAGAATGGAACAATTAGTAGCCCTAAAGATGGTTACAATTGAAGGCAGTGCAGACGCCAGTGTTTTATGCAGTAGTATAAAGCAATTTATGCAGGCCACCAGTTAGGCATACAGTCTACATCTATGACAACAACTTACAGGGCTGCATAGGATCAGAGGATGATTCAAAATCAGAGGCAGATCCACAATAAATGTCTTGTTTAAATTGAAAATAAACTGTAAAACTGTTGAGATACTTGTGTTGAAATGTTGTTTCAAAATTGTATAATGCAACAAAAATATACTAAAAGGGTTAATAAGTGGCCAAAGGTTTCTCACTAATAATGTATCCTTTCTCAGTCAAATGGCAAGTTTCTTGGTATCTAAAAAGCGTAGAGGGAACACTGTTGTGGATAAATGCATATGTGATAATCGATTAAGAAATGAGGTTGCTGATTGCACCACAACCACTACTACAAAATATAGCACATTGATAAATACACATTAGTCCTTAAATATGTCCTATTTGTTGAAGCATTGACACATTACCTGTACTGGTCCCAAAGCACTGTACAATCTTGAATCTTCCAGAATGCAACAGCAGGACAGAGGAAAACACTTTACCATGCCAACTTATTTTAACGAGTAACTACTGAGCTTGATAAGAAACGAGGCAATGAAAATACAGAAGCTCTCTAACAATTACACAATGGTTATTCCCCTACAGCCCACCCATAAAAACTGGCATTATTTTTGCACTCAAATTGAAAATGACAAGAAGAGTCTTTTACTACACAAAGCACTCAACAACTAGCTGGATTTGTGAGTGGTAGTTAAACAACATTTAACATTTGCAATAAGCATTATTGAAGTCCTTTTAATACCCTGATTACCAGGGCCGCACTAGAAGCCGAGCTCACGTCTGATTTAGTGCACTCCTTTCACAGAGCTGTATAGAAGTTGTGCATAGACAAATTCTCATAGCTCATTTCCCCTTTCTTTCTACACCCAAGGCTCAAAGTTAATGTATTATTTGGTAGCACGTTGCTACCTAAAACTTTTAATTTGCTACTAGTTTTTTTATGCAGTAGCATTTTTCGGATACCTTATGCTGCAGTTTATAAGACGACCTTGAGTGAACACGTACATTATTACCGGTATTAGTTTTCTTAAACACATACATCATCAGTATCTTTCATAAAGCGGGCAACCTTTGCTAATAGAGCTTCCCAATAGATGACTGAGGTTTAACCGTCCCATGTAGATACGAGAGGCACCCACAGTGCAAATCGTATTGGACAGTGGAGTATAAATACCTGCAGTAATGGGGATACAATTTCAAGGTATGATGTTTATTGTATTGACCAAAACTAAAATTAAAATTAAATGGACTATTAAAAATATTACAGTTTTATAAGAACAGGCAATGACCTAACAGGATGTCAAGTTTATTCAATGTCCTTTCAGTCTTAATATAAAACCAAGCGAAGGAAAAGATTTAAGATTATCCGTCTCCTTTATGCTATCACACATGACCCCTTGGTAAACAACTGCAGCTGTCTCTATTGCCTGCAGCTGCTACATAGTTTACCTTCCAGGTCAATATGTTCCTGCAATGGAGTCTCGCCTTCTTCCTGGCTGACCGACTTCCCTACCCTGGAAATCAACTGTCAGGCCAGCCCATCCAAAGACTTCCCCTTTCGTTACTTCGCACCCTCACAGGTCGGGAGGGAGATTTACAACCAGAACTCATATTTCTGTCACAGCTGCATTGATTGCTGAAACTGAAATTTCCCTCTGAAGTAGTTATTAAGAATAGTAAATAGTAATCCAGGTAAGCAAACCCTTTACATTTTTCTGGATAGTTATTTCCAAATTCCCCCTTTCAGTACCAATCAATGATCATGAGAAAGCGTCTTCTGACAATCTGAATTAGATAACTATGCATTTTACGAAGGCTAATTTCTATGCTGATCTTGATTTTTGAGTCAGCAGTATAGGCTGAGCCATGGATCAAGGTGCAACAAGATTACATCGTATTCCTTTTCTGATCAAATGAAACATTGTCACTTCTTTACTTACGAAAGGAATACAGTTTACTCTTCCTTAATGTAAGCATAAGCATTAGCCTATGTAAAATAGTCAGAGAAGCTTTCAGATTGTCAGTAATGCTTTCTTCTTATCATTGACTAGTACTGAAAAACTGCAGAGGCAAGGCAGGAAATGCAATTAACACGTTTTTAACATGTTCTTTTCTGTTTTAAGTGATACCTGTCGACTTAATACATGTTAAAAATGAAATTTGGAAATACAACAATTTGGAGAACACTTTGTTTTTCTTCAATTAAACTAATAGCTGTGACAAAGTAAAAAAAATATCTTATAAGCTTGCCCGAGTTAAGCCGATACTCAAAAAACCCTCCCTTGACCCGGCTGACTTATCTAATTTCCATCCCATCCCCAATCTCCTTTTTCTCTCAAAAACTCTCGAAAGAGCTGTAGCCACTCAGCTGATGAAACACCTCACGGACAACAATCTAGTTGAATCTCTACAGTCTGGTTTCCGGCTGCATCACAGTACTGAAACTGCTCTGCTCCGGACTGTGAATGATCTCCTGCTCAATGCTAATGCTCCCTCTTGTTTTCCTTGCTCTAACAGCTGCTTTTGACACCACAGATCATGGCATTCTTCTTGACCACCTTCAGGAGTATGCTGGGATCTCTGGAACCTGTCTCTCCTGGATGTCCTCTTACCTATCCAGATGCATGCAGTCCATTTTCTATGCTGGACGCAGTGGTGCTATGAACAAAGATCTCCCAAGGATCTGTCCTTGGGCCCCTTCTCCTCAATATCTACATGCTTCCCTTTTGTAATTTTCTTCAGCTGAACACTAGCAAATCTGAACTCCTTCTAGTAGGATCTAAACATAGCTGCCCTAAACCTCGGAAACTGTCTGCTGCTGCCTTTCCCCACAGTATGAAGCCTTAGTGTACTTCTTGACTGCAACCTCTCCTTTGATGCCCACATCTCCTCCATGGTCAAATCTTCCTTCTAACATCTTTGAAACATCTCCAAAGTCCGTCCCTACCTTTCCCTCCCAGATGCGGAGATACTTTGTCATGCAATTGTCTCCTCTCGACTTGACTACTGCAACTCTCCATATGGTGGTCTGCCGGCACGCACCACAAACTGACTGCAGCTAGTGTTCCAAATGTGGGACTTCCTGTCCAAAACGGGACATCTGGTCATCTTATTTAAAGATGCAGTAAAAAGGCAGTTAGTGCTAAATCAGTTAATATGGCATGTTGCATGAAACTTTCAAAGGTAGCGGTACCCGTGCTGTAATTAGCTTTCCTTTACAAAAAAGCTTGGCTGTGGTTGTAACCTTATAATTTATATGGTCTGTGGCAGGGGAGCAGGAGAGCCCTACACACGATTAAAGGGGGCAGGAAAAGTCCTGCTGATTTAAAATGTATTATGATTTATTGTTTATAAATGTGACAGCGAAAGCGCCTTGGGTTTTGCTATTGTTTGGAAAGGATGAGCGAGGTGCTGTCAGCCATGATGCATTGTTTTAGTTTTAAAATGCCCACGAGGGGAATGCTTGATTGTCAGCTAGTAATTGAATTAACTTGAGAGTCACACATAATTATTCTACCTGTGCGGACTATTGCCGAGGAGTAAGGACAGAGTTAAGAGCCAGTTAACCCCTTGGCCACAGTATAAAAGACCTACAGCTTTGTCTGCAAAAGGTGTAGTGTTTGAGCGAGAGAGAGAGAGAGTCAGAGAACGAGTCTGATAACGAAATGAAAAGAAAAAGGTTCAGGGAAGGCAACTGCCCAGCCTGACCTTCGGTCTAGTTTGGTTGTGTCTGACATCTGTTTTGTTTAAATATTTCATTTCATTCTATAAACAGTGTTTTTGTGTTCAAATATTTTATTTTTGGTTTCAAAATAAAAATGGAGCCGTAACATGCTTTGCACCAGAGTACATGTCTGTGTTTTCAGTTGCTGTTTCTGGCCTGATGTCACCACTCAGCTGTCCTGTCACAAGGTCATACAATGCAGGGTTCAATTATTTAATTGCTGCCTTTATAGGTATATATGATTTGTTAGACTGAAGACATAAGTATTTCGTACCACTTAATTTGCACCGATGAAACATTACCTGGTTAACTGTACTGATGGTTGAATTCTTGTAGAACTTAAGGATAAAACAAAATATATTTCAACAATGAATGCATTAGTTCCATTATTTAGTGGCGCACAAGGCGGTTTCCTTTCAGATTTAAATATAGGCCTTCTGCGTGAGTTTGGGATATTCAGTCTATTTAAAACAGTAGGTAGATGTTTTGTTTTGTTTTTTAATTATTTTTATATATAATTATTAGTCGAATAAACTGCTACAGAATAAGACCACGTTGCTACCTACTTTACAGGCAGTTAGCAAATCTTCACTACTGCCTTAAAAAGTTAACTTCTAGCCCTGCTAAACTGTGCAGTGCAAAAGATACACCACTTACCCCTTAACCTTCACTCTTACTTCCAGCAGGCATGTAGTGGACACTGCTGGAAGTAGAATGATACACAGTTAGTTTGAGTGCATGTCCAGGTCTGGGTGTACAGACTCAAAATAGCACTAACCTTGGACTACCCAATGATACCACAGACAAGATAATCCAAAACTGCAAGTTCTGAAACTGTTTTATTAAGATTTTAAATATAAAACTAGTTAATTATACTGTACTGTGACGGAAAGACAATGAGTTCTGGTGGTAAATCTCCCTCCTGACCTGTGAAGGCGCTAAAGAATGGGAGGAGAAGTATCTGGAAGGGCTGGCCTGACGGTTCGTTTCCGGGGGCGGGAAGTCGGTCAGCCTGGAAAGAAGCGAGACACTGTTGCAAGACCGTACTGACCTGAAAGGTAAACGAGGGGCAGCTGCAAGCAATAAGGCAGCTGCAACCGTTTACCAAGATGTCATGAGGGACTGCATATAGGGGCCAGGGTAACCCTGATCTTTTCTTTCGTTTGGGTAAACGCTGGAGATAAAGCAGGACCGAGAGAGGAGCTCTCATTTAATAAGAAAACGCGTTGTGTGTTATGTTTTGTTTGTTTAGTAATTGTCTGTGTTTTTGCACCACTAGACAGTTAAACTCACAAATCCGGAGCTATCGCCGAGGGTCAGCATGAACCAGATCACCACTGCACCAACCGTCACGAAATACCCGTGTCTTCACCACCGCACACGCACGTCTGCACTCACCCAGGACTGGTGACCGTGTGTTCATTTCTGTTCAGGAATGTGCCCTGTTTTGTAAAACCTGCGCTTTACACAGTGTTGGAAAACATGGATTGAGAATTGATTAGCAGTTTGCTACGCATGTGGACTGGCAGAGCTATACTGGTGTTCTTTTCTGAAAAGAGACTAATATTGCAGATAGCAGACTGTTTGGTTCAAATTGCATGTACTGCTAACCACTGATAGAGACGATGCGTCTACAAACTGCCCAACAATGACTGCAAGCTAATGAGATAACAATGCTGTGGACTAGAAGGGAACAGGTTCTGAGGACTTCAGAGAGATCGAAAGAGATAATGCCACTGGCATCAAAGGGGATCTCAAGGAGATAACAAAAGGCAGATGTATGGACCTTTTGTCTCCAGGAGTGTGAAGAATGCACTGAGTTCAGAGGTTGTCACATTAGACTACACACACACACACACACACACGCACATACAGACACACACACACACACTAAATTAACAGAATAATGTGTTGTACCTTTGCAATTGGTTAAGTGTCAGAGAAAGGGGAGGTGGACCATCTATACAGAAGGGTATTTAATGTCATGCAAACATTGTAATGTTGAGTGTTGTATGTCCTGTACCTGGGACCAGACTCCCTGCATAGTTCAATAAACCTGGCAACTGATTGAAGAAAAGGACTCTGTGCATTTTCTTGAATCTACTTACTCACCATCTATTTTTGTAAGTTACTTCACACATGGTGGTGTTTTGCCAGGGTATTACTATTTAAATGGTCACCAGACCTGGAAAACAAATAAAGCACCTTTCCAACAGGATTACAATTGTCTTTCACTCCTGCACCGCATCACCTGTTCCCCACTCACCAGCCACTTTGCCACATGTACACAAATAATGCACTGTGGAAATGTTTTTTCTTTTTTTTATAGCAAAAGACAAGTCTGTTGCCCCGTTCTCAGTCTGACTTTCAAATAAGGGACTGGAAACAGACCAAGAACAGGGAGTTACATGATTATTTTATTTCTGGAGGTTAAATTCAAATGCACGAAATGAAAATTGCAGTGTAGAACACTACAATAAGATACGCTAAGAAAGTGGTTTCGAAATGATGGCCCCGATTATGAAGGTCTACCTTGTAGCCTAGGGGGTTGTTTCAGTGTTTTCACCAGTGAAGCGCCCAGTGCAATACAACCCTATAATGTGTTGTGCCAGGCACCCAAAGAGTCCACACTGTTTAGAGTCGCCCCCCCAGCAATGTTAAATGGGTACATGCCGCATATGATTCCTAGGGCAATTAGAAACAGCTGCTGTGCACATTGAAGCTTTATGAAATCCAAACCAACATGTCTTAGAAGAAAATATACTGCAGACAGAATACAAGTGTTTGTCAACTCCAACCATACTACATAGATCTAACTGTACAGTGGCAATGGCTGTTATGTTCACAGTTTTCTTTGTGTAATAAAGACTTGCAAAAACAAAATGTAAATTGTGGGACAAAAATAACCCTATAATTCAGAAACTGTGGGAGTAAACATTTCCACATTCAATAAAGCATTTCTGCAATAGGCACTTTACCACACATCGTGGACTTCCAACAACTAAACAAATAAGTACCAGTAGTTAACCTTAACGTGTCTCCTTTTAGTGTTAGCTGCCTCCTTAGCTCTCAGAGATGAATGCTAGTGCCATACTACAGTATAAATTGGGGGGGGGTTGCCTGCGATGTTGCCGAATGTAAATCCACATCAGACGAGACTTGGAAACGATCCAAAAGACTGCAAATAAATACATGACCCTACCCATGCATTCCTAGAGATGGGCTGTCCCATTACAAAACAGATCTTGTTTTGATAAAAAAAAGTTACCACCCTGACCGGCAACTCCGTTTGTAAAATAAAGTCCAATAGTTTATTATTATCATTATTGTTAATAGTAATCAGACAGTTATAGTCACGTAGTATTTTTCTTTGTGGTACCAGTAGTAGTCTGACTTGAAGACGTCTGGACAATAGCAGTATTGAGATTTTAAAAAAAAATATTTTACTGTTATACATTTATATATACAACTTAGTGCAATCTCAATTGTGTTTCTTTACACATTCCTTCTGTGATCTTTTTTGTTTATTAACTAAGTATTTTGAAGTGCAACATTACTATTAGTAGGAGGAGGAGTAAAAGTAGTAGTATGTTGTTACACACTATATAATCACCATCTTCATTATTATTATTATTATTATTATTATTATTATTATTATTATTATTATTATTATTTGCAGGTCACCACTTACCTTGTATTATATACTTTTATTTAGTTTTTCCTTTTAAAAAATCTGGTGAACTTGACAGAAAAAGCTTTATAAATGCGGCTCATAATCCACAAAACTTCACTTTATGCATATGTAAGACCTTCTTGTTGTCACGGATTTATGCCAGAGAACAATTTAGTGAACAAAACGTTATTTATCAAAAAAATAAACCAACCCCCCCCCCCCCCAAAAAAAAAAAAAAAAAAAAAAAACATAGCTTAATGAGGTCACATGTTCAAGCTGTGTGAATGCAGGACCTTTTTGTGTCATATTTAAAAGCTAGCAAAAGTGCACATTTTTTTCATTTAAATGCTGGATATATTGCTGCATGTATGGTCTGGTTTATTTTTGCTTATTAATAAATCTTAATCGGAAAGAAAATGTCTTAGTGCTGCTAAATTAAATGCACCGCCTGCAAGCCACCAAGACGTTGTCTTTCTTCTGGATGTCTTTATAGTCGATTAATTTGCAATCATATAGTAGTGGATACTGCTGCACCTCATAAATTTTCGTTGTACATGAATAACTTGTTTTGAAGTGTGCCTTGTTTTAGGGCGTACGTTTGACGTTGTCATCGGTGTTAACCTTGTTCTAATTGGTCAGTTTCATTTCAGTCGCGCGACGAAAAAAAATAGAAACAGGTTCTACGTGACACTCAAAGCGACTTCGCTCGCTGCTGGTCTGGATACTCTTATTTGACTGCAGTGACTTCTTTATTATTTGCTCGCGTCCAGTGTGGACACGACTTGACTCCTGTTACGGTTACTCATCCTCTGCCATTTAATTCAGACACACAGTGCAGTGAAGACAAGGCATTACTTATTACTCACAGCTTTGTCTCTAGATTACGGTAAACATTTACGATTGAGGATTCAGCCTTGACTAGTGATGCTAAGTGCGGCGGCACATATTTGTGGTTTTCACGTAGGACTCACTTCTAAATGTATCGAGTTAGTTCGTTTGGAAAAAAAAGTCAGGTAACTTCCCTGGAATGGTTTCCACAGTGACACTGTGGCTATAGAGGAGTTTCCAATAACTGCACCCTTCAGAGTGGCAGCAAACCTTAAGGCAGCAGCACAGCCTCCCACACATTCCTGCTCATGGCGACACAACCATACTGAGAGCTCATTTAGCCGCCCCGTTCACAAGTATCAAACTCATGATGACTCACCCCCTAACTACAGTACAGGAGCACGATCAACAGGAAACGAAAACAAATTACAAATATTAAAAAAAAACAACTCGAGCAGGGATGCAAGACGCAGCCTTCTTGTTCAAAACAGACAGAGTGTAAGCAGCTGACCCCAGCTCGCCCTAGTGCTCAACTTGTTTCCCATAATAAATGAATAGTATTACCGCATCATCAATTATATCTGCTATCATGCTAGCAATGGAAATAATTCTAGTGTGAACTTGGTGTAACATAGAAACAACAAAACATGTGCCAATCGACTACACGGGTTTCGGTTACTGTGTCTGGAATTGGTGGATCAACCCTCATTGTCTGTGTACACACACACATCTATACAGTATATATAAAATACTAAGTGTGTGCTGTGGGGCTTGACCTACAGACCCATCTTCCACTCCTGGCATCATGACACGTGAAAGTGTCCGATTGTCAATCCAAATCAAATGTTTTCTTGAGAGGGCTGCTCAATCATACATTTATTTTTTGAATATACCACAATGTAAATTAACATTTAAAAACACAACTTCAAAAGCATGAATGGTTATCAGAACCCTAATTTGGAATCGACATTAAACACAGGTTAGTAACTCGTCGTCACCCAGTCCGAGTCAAATTGAATTTGCAGTCGTTTTAAATTTCCACATGCACACAAAGTAGCCGGTAGGATGGTTCAACCTGGAAATGGTTTGCGTAATCGAAATAGATGGGAATTCGTGGTGGGATAGGACAACAGAAAAACTACTCCCGCTGTACTACAAGTAAAAAACATTCTTACACATTTTTTGATTTGGTACTTCGCAAAGACCAGATCACTTCCTACTTGATTAGGAGGGAATACGTCAGCATATTACAGGTACCAGTGAAACAAACGCGGTCCTTATTCAAGCAAGCAATCCTGTAGGAAATCATGATATAACTTACCAGTGGTTTTATGAGGCAGTGACATATTGATTCCCGATGAGTAACTCTTTGCTTAACACTTCACACACGATGTTCACAACGTTGCAGCCAAATAAAAAAAAAAACCTGTAGGATTTACAATAATCCTTGCCTGTAGGAGCCAGTAAATAACACACGCCAGAAGATTCAGGCAATTTGACTGAACGTATACACAGCTGTGTGATCAGACCGTTTTATGCGATTATTTAAAATAATTAATTTAACAAAACAAAAATACCGAATAATTATAAATATCGAGAGTAGAGCTCACAGGAAGCTGCAAGGCTTTACTCGCCCCTCGGTGACGGCAAGCTTTAATCAGTCACGTCATTTTTTTCTAGACCAATCCAAACGGAACTGGAATAGACAGGAGCCAATGGAATGTTGCGGGGGTGCGATTGTGGGCTTACTGTTTTCTCATTCAACGATTGAGGCACGCACTCAAAGCACCGTGTTTCCTTTGTAGTACACTGCAGGGGCGGCTGGGGCCGGTGGCAGCTTCAGATTTAGCAAGAGAGAACATTTCAAACAAGCTGTTTTCCAGTCAGCTGCCATATGTCATAAGACATACACCTTTCATTTTCCACCAATAGCCTTCTATACTAAGTCTGGTAAAATGTCTATTGAAGTATTAGAGGAGGTGACGCAGAGTTTGCGTTTCTATTGACTCCATTGTAATGCTAATTAAATATAGGATGGGCAACCCCCTGATGAGATTTCCCATGAGCAATCACTGCTGCAACACTAAAAGTACAATGACAGAGCTCAACATTTAAAGAGTCGTGTTTCAATTCTACCTTTGCTTCTTTGATTGGCGTATCTGTGTATTAAAGACTATAGCAGCATGTTTTTTTTTTTTTTTTTTAATAAATCACATTTCAATGTGCCATTTAAGGAGTCGGTTCCTTGTTATGCTTTGTATGCTGTTTGCAATGATTCTCAGTGGTTCTTACAAGGACTACTGTCTGGGGGTTCAGGAGCTGCTTTTCTAGTTACCTGTCACAGACATATCTCAGGTAGAGCAGGTTAGTGAACTTGGCTTTACGTTGTGTCAGCAAAACAGGTGACTTGATGAATTACTGCTAAATTACTGGCTCTTAATTCTATTGAGACACTTTGGATGATTGGCTTTTGAACTTAGGTAAGACCATAAGAGCCCCTGAACGTAGATTTATAGAAACGTCACTGTATTTCCGTAAGAACCACTCACAATGACGGCATACATCACCAAGGTATTGGCACGGTAAGAAAATACATTTTAAGCTGCTATATGAAAAATACAAAATCTGAATAATCACTGAAAACTGTTGTGTTCCATAATTATTTCCATTGTGACTACATTCCTGCATAGCACTCTTCTATACTATCACATATACTGTATGCAGCTTTTAAACGGTTATATTTGCTGTGAAATTGAATGCTGTCCGGTTTAAAAGTATTGAAACAGCCTGTGCAAAACTTATCTAGGCTGCTGCAATTTAAATAGCACCTTTCAGATTTATCTGTCACTGCAGTTTTAGCTTGAGACACCTAGTGGAACAAAATGAAACTGCATTTGACAATGTACAGTTGAAGAATGTAAGTAAAATTAGAAATTCCCCTAATCTGAAATGTTTGCACATTTAAAAGGTCATGTGATGATATTCTATCAACGAACAAACACCACTGCTGTGAGCTATGCATTGTGGGATATTGTAATTATAGCTAACAAAATAATACAGTACCATAAATCTTAACCAATTTGCACATCCATTACCTACAAAAATCTCCAATATGCAGTTTTGAAAGAAACACGTTATAGAAAACATGTATTTTAATCTTAAAACATGGCACCTGGTATTACACTAGGGTAAACTTGTTTGCTTCACCTTGCCTTCCAGGAAGTCTGGTACTGCTTTCCTTGGTCACTTCACCTCAGCAGTGTGGTCAAAGCATCTAACTGGCTACAGGAAAAGAAGGCCCTGAGGGGGTGGGACAATATCACTCTACAGGTGAAATGGCCCAAGAAATTGATTGTGTGCTGTATCAGATATGATTATTTAAAATGAAAATACTACTTGTGAAGTCACTGAGGTCCTTCTGCTTTCCCATGATCATTGCTGAATAGTTGCACCCAACTCTCACACCGCTTATATAGGTCTAGTGAAACACATGACACATCACATGGCAACATACAATGCAAAAAAGGGATCTTCTAATTTAACGTACATTCACTAGTTAGTGGATGCAGCACATGGTTTTGAGATGAGTAAAACTGTATTTATATACTTTTCTAAGAAATGTGTTTTATTGCAAAAATGATGACGATGAGGATGATGATGATGATGATTAAGCTGCTAATCATATTAGGCACCAATACATTTCTAAATTCTGACTTCCTGTATGATAAAAGCTTCTGGAATGTTTCTGTTTAAATCGTCCTTGTCATTGCTCATAACACAGTTACAGTATACTAATCAAGCGAAGTCACCACTCCATCCCTCATCACCTAATTGATAGCCTCAAACAGGTTTCCATGGCAACAAAACTATTTTCAAAACAAGTCCACATAACAGTTTTTGCAACTACAAAGTGTTGAAACAAGATACATGCAAATAAAGCAGCAGGGTTTAGCAAAGGTTAAATTCAGAGCATTTAGTGAACAGACTTGATAGCACTTTAAAATGTGTCACACACCATGAAAGGGTTAACAGACTAGCTAATCACAGGTGTGTGCAGGTCAGGACTCAATGAAAAGGGCCTATAAATAGATAAGGTTTCTTAGTGCTGATGAGAGGCCCTCCATGGAAATGATCCTGGCGGGCCAAAGCCATGTTACACAACAGTTTCATGTTTACTGCCGAGGTTGATGGGCCTATGGTGGAACTCAACTCAAACGTTCTGTTACTATTTCTTCTTGTACGGACAACCATTGCCAGCAAAAGTGTTTATTTCATTAGTTGTTAAAGTTTTTTTTTCTTCCCAAAATTTTAAACTGCTGCTGTTTCGAGGCTGTGTGCCTGATCAGGTTCTGACTTAGCAGGTCAGTTGACAAACGATTTACTTGACTAACTCGAAACTTTACAAGCATCTTCCCTGATACTGTATTAATACAACTGACTTTTAAAAAAATTGTGTTGACCAGAAACGAAAATGGCCGTTTGCCGCATTTTTAGAAACTTTTCTAAATCTTCTTCTTGAAAACCGGTGAAGCCATTGATCTGACACTTGGCATATATCATCAGCATCCAAACCCGCATCAAGTTTGCAAAGCAGAAATTTCTGCGATAAATTTTAACGTCAAAATGGCTGCCCCAAATCTTATCGAAATGCGTCCTTAACAGTAAACTGCTGCTATTTGTCAAAATGGTTGTTTTATAAAACTAGATGGCCGCCAGGTGTATGTTTCCGTCTGAAATTTAAAACTGCCTCAGTTGACAAACGGTTTACTTAACTAACTAGAAACTTCAAAAGCATCATCCTTCACACTGTAGCAATACAACTGACTTTTAAGAAACTTGCATTAAACAAGATGGCTGCCTGACACATTTTTGAAAAAAAAACTTTCAAAATCTTCTGTGGAACAGTTGAAGTTGCTGATTTTAAACTTGGCACATTGAGAACTAAACACACTTAGACGGGTTCTGATACTGGGGCTTGGGAGCCATAAAACTGTCTGGCAGTTCTAGTTAAATTCCTTATATTTCTTAGCAGTGGTGTCAGTATTAAACCTGCAATATGCATCTGCAAGGAAACACCTGCGTAATGTGGCACACACTGTTGTGTAAATGTTACACAAATGAATGACTGAATTGCTAGAGTTGATTGTACATTGGATCCGAAATACAAAACGAAAACAAAAAGTATGCTGAAAAGTAATAAAAAAGTATAATATATAATAATATATATTACAGTGTGTTCTAAAAGTAGTGTGCATTTTTTGTATAAAGTGTGCATCTTTCTAAAAGTAGGGTGCATTTTGTGTATCAAGCACGCACCTTTTTTAAGCATGGCAAAAAATGTGTGTCTTCAGAAACGTAGCGTGCGTCTTTGAAAATGTTTATTTTGAAAATGAGTAGGCTATAGTTAAGTCCAGCACCTATTAAATCACAAAAACGGCTGCTTCCATCTAAAATCGTAGCAATCTCTAGCAGCATATTGGACTCCATCGCCTAGTAGTCAGAGTCACTGCACCCACATTAGACCCTTTTTTTAGACCGAGCCTGTTTTAAATCGGTTCCCACCACTTTTTGAAACAGGCAGAACCAGGATGTATGTTAATTAGGTACCCACTTCATTTGCATAACATTCCTCATACTGTCAGAATTGGGGTTTTGCGACTGCTGTCATTCTTCCTGGCCATTTTTTAATTTTCGTTCGGAACAAGAAAAACAGTCCAAAAGTTAAAATCCCGCCACAAAAATCCTCCCCGGCAGTCAGAAAAGCTTTGATATTCATGAGCACTTGACTTCAAATACAAAATATTCAAACTTTACTTTAAATAATTATGAACATTTATTTTCACAAGGACTGTAGCAATGTATTTCATGGCAATTGTTGCAAGTGAAAATATGTACAGTATATGGAGAGCAGCATAACAGGAGTGCCACTTCTGTATCTGTATGTGTATTCTGTCCTTCCTTTCCCTGGTTGTTGCTAGTGCTGTGTGTGCGTGTATCATTTGAAACTGTAAACGAGTTAACTGCTGTGTAAACTTGACGCAATGTATTTGCTTTGTTTACGTGATTGAAATAAGTCACTACTATCGGCAGACCTGAAACAAGATATCGGTTTGGTTATCTGAGAATGTATGAGCTGTGTGGCCTAAGAAACAATTTAGAAAACTGTCAGCACTAGTTTAGAAAAAAAATTTGTTTTCTTTATAATAATTTGTGAATCTAAAACTTGAAATGTAATGCCAGTCTTTTTATAGCAATAGCAATTTACAATTGTCCTGTCAGCATAATACGCTAGTGCCCACAAAGGACAGAGCGTATGGAGCTGCTGCTCTCTATCAGACTGGAAAGGAGATGGATGGAAAGCATTCAATTCCACAGACTGGTTGACATGAAATGCCGAAATAGTTTTTGGCAAAAAAGCAGGATTGGTACTGAGCGTAACCTTTGTCCTGGCTTATGCAAAAATGAAACAGGCTTTCGCAATTGAGAATGCCTGAATCTCGCTCACCCGCTTTGTGGAGGTGATTGCAAACAAGAATGTTGCTTTAAGTTCAACTAAATGCAAGGGCTCAAATGGACGCTTCATGAATGCTTCAAGCACCATGTTTAGCCTCCAGCAAGGAACAATATCCTTCATAGGCGGCCAAAGCTGCCGAGCTCCTTTCAAAAATTGCCCAGCCAGGAAGTGAGCTCCTGGGGAGGTCGAGTTAATTTTGACATAGCAAGTTGAAATAGATGCCAGACAGGATGGGGATTTCTCTTTGTTGAAAAGATCCTGCAGAAATTGCAGTATAACTGGCACGGGACATGTCATGGGGTTGAACCTATGAGACAGACACTACGTCGGGAAAACAACCCATTTGTACCCATACTGGGAACACATGGACAGTGCTCTGGCATTCTGCAGGGTGTCAATGACCCTATTATAAAGCTCAACTCCAGCTGTTTAGGGGCCAGACCCAGAGCAGCAGGCTCTGGGTTGGGATGTCAAAAGGTCCCCCATGCCTGACTGAGCAGGTCATGGCGCTTGGGCAGGCTCCATGGCTGGCTGCTCGAGCTGCATCAGGGCTGAAAACCTCCTAGGCCAATAAGGGGCTTGTAGCAGGGAGAAATCTGTGCTGACTCTGCTGGCGTGTTCACAGGGCTGCAGGAAGAGGGCAGCAGTCGTCCAACAACCGCCTGTGAGTCATGGCAGTGACACGGGGAGGTGGGAAAGTGGGTGTGTGGACTTTTCCCCTCTCTGAATGGCTGAGAGGCGAGTCTTGAGAGATTGTTGGTCCTATAAAATAACGCTCTGCTGTTTCCTCAGGTCTGCCTTTATAGACGCGCTGAGAGTGCGGAACCGCTGGTCGCGGACCGAGAACCAGCCGGGAGAGAAAAAGACACGAAAGTGTCACAGCGAGACAGTGAGGGCGGGGAACCCTTGGGCAGACCCCTTAAAAGTATAACAGAGCAGGCTAGGTAGCCGGCAGTGTAGGACGGAGATCCGGCTCGCATGGGCAGCGACTACCGGGATATTGCTGCAGAGTGCAGCACCTTTTATTTGTAGTTTTGTTATTGTGTTATTTTTTCCCTTGTTATTTTTGCCTTCCGTTTTCATTATTATTTCTTTGAGCACCTGCAAGGGCGCCGGTATCGTGTACCATCGCTTGGTACGCCCGTGGTTCTGTTTACCATCGTTGGTAAATCAGACCACGGACCCAAAGCACCATCTGCGGGATAAAATTAAAAATAGCACCAGAGAATAAAACTGGGCACCTGTGCGGTGTTGCCAAATCCACCTGTCTGCCTCTTGTGTCAGTGACTTACCCACCACCCTTCCACAGGGCTACTAAGAACACCTTAGCCTGGTCCTGTCTGATTTTCTCCAGACACAGCAGGAGCATGGCGAGCAGTGGGAAGGAATATAACAGTTGTGTCGACCACTGGTGTGTCAAGGCATCTATTGCGAGCGAGAACCGAAGGGGACAGTGAGTCGATTCCTGGGAGGCAAAGAGATCTATCTCTACTCTCCTGAATCTCCCCCAAATGAGGCACTGGGAAAGCTGCTGGGGATTCCCCTTGAGAGGAGGTCCACTGCGCAGGTGCATTGCCCGCAGTGAGAGGAGGTTCTGAAGAGGAAAATTATTTAATTCTGACAAACTTTAAATCTTGTGTGTTACGTGTGCATCCTGCATTTCTATATACATTTAATTGAATACGAGGTGCTTTTGAGACTGTAGCAAGCAGTGATTGCATCAGCTGCAGCTGGCCCTTTGGGCTTGTGAAGAACAGTGTTCCCCCATCCCCAGGACACCAACTTTGATAACTCTGAGACTGTCTCTGTTCTGATTCTATCTTGTGCTGTGATAAAGAAAGATTGCCTGAGACAGGAGAGAAGTTACACCACAGTCGACACCCCATCAGATCAAAGGATTTACACCCAGGCCCCAGGAAAGAACTGCCCAGGACAATTGGTTCTGGTAGGCTGCAGCACAGCTGGAACCACATGTAATGAACAAAAGGCCTTATCACAAACTTCTGTGACATTCCAACTAGAGACACACCCTATCTTGTAACAGCGTATAACATCTAATGTAACCCTTCTTTCTACAACAGTATCTTTGATTAAATACATTGATTAAAATATCTACAGCTGATAATAAACCTGAATCCTGAGTCTCTTTGGATAGCAGAGAATAAATCCAATACAGGTTCTCATGCGCCCACAGGAAAAGCTTGTTATCCACATGATGGAGACTGGGCGACCGCAAGCCTCCTTGGCGGTTGTTTAAGCCATCGCTGTTGTGTTGTCTGTATAGACAAGCACGTGTCTCTTTCGAACCTCCTGCATAAATTTCTAAATTTCTGCAAGCCAGGTAAATTGCCTGCAGCTCCAAAATATTGATGTGAAGACCTTGCTAAGGGGGTTCCATTCCACACTGAAAGAGCTCTAAACAGACTGCTAGTCTATGCACTCTGCCATCACAGAGTGGACAGCATGGACCTGGAGTCCAGCACACTTCCAGATTGGAGGCTGGCTGAGAAGGCGTGAGCTTGCTCTTCGCATGATTCACTGTAAGGCCCAACCGTTGAAGGTGGCCGGTGACCAGTTCTGTGTGAGCATCTGTCCGAGCTGCAGACTGAGCACAAATGAGTCAGTCGTCCAAATAATTGAGAACTCTGATGGCTTTGAGTCTTAGTGGGGCCAGAATAGCTTCCATGCACTTTGAAAAGGCATAGGGAGCTAGAGAGAGGCCAAACGGCAAGACCCGTAACTCGTATGATGTTCCCAGAAAGGCGAACCACAGTTACTTCCTATGTGCTAGTTTTATAGAGATAGAAATAGGCGTCTTTGAGGTCCATTGTGGTGAAGTAGTCGCCTGGTCTGATTGACTGCAACATCTGTTGCATTGTCAACATTTTGAACCTCCTTCAGCTCAGATACAGGTTGAACTGTCTGAGATCAAGAATTTGTCTGAGGCCACCATCCTGCTTGGGCACCAGGAAGTACCTGGAGCAGAACCCTTCCTCTAACTAGAGGGGATGTACCATATAAATAGACCTCTTTTGCAGCAGAGCTAGACCACTGCACCTTCTTGAGGGTCTGTGATTGATGTTGGCATCACACCCTAAAAGGGAGGGGTCCATGCTTGAACTGCAGAGAGTAGCAGGTTTGAATGGTAGTAAGCACCCAAATGTCCATGGTGCACTGACCAAAATACTCCAGATGTCTCCCTCAGAAGGGGCCCTGGGCCTGTGGCAGCAAACCCCTAGGACCGCTGCTCACCTTGTGGCTTGGTCTAAGGCTTTCGTCTCTGTGCCGGACAGTGGAACACCAGGTGCCAGAAGTTATTATATCCTCCTTGCTGCTGGTTTACGCACTTCAGGTGGTCGCTTTTTTGCAAGCATTCACCCCAGCTCCTTCATGGCTTCCTGCGCTGCAGCATCTCGTTCAACGCGGGACCAAAGGTATGCCCCGGTGTAATAGGGGCATCCAACAGTGGTGCTTTGTCACGACCAGGCGTGCCTGCCTGGGAAAGTCAAAGCTGCCTGCATGCTGCTACCAGCGCAACCAGGTTTCTACCCACCATCTGCCCATTCAGTTTAGCACGGAACAGGTTCTTATTGATCAGGCACAACTCATCCAGTTGTTGTGGTGATGGCCTGTGGTTGTCAGCAAATGTGACTCGTAGGCTACCAGAATGCTGTTAAAGTTGCCCAGCCATGCAGCGAACACACTGGCTGAATAGGCACGCTTGAGGATCACCGCCGAGACTCGACACTGCTTGTTGGAGCAGAAGGCTTGGACAGGAGCGCTAAATTAGGTGCCTGTACCAACGCAGCAATAGAAGCCTTCACTGACAGAAACTGAACCTTGCTACCCGACAATAAGTGTCAGTTCGGGTCAGCTCGGTGTAGCTTGTTTATTATAGTTCGGGCTCGGGTCGGGTCAGGTTTGGGTCAGTGTGTTATCAGTGAGTGGATTATGGTGTTTTTTTATTTTAAGTGGGTATTTTCTTTTTCTCTGTGTGCAAGTGCGTCCTTTTTTTACCTGTCTAAAAATATCTTGTGTGAGTGGCACAAAAAGGGGATGCATTCGTCCTGTAGCTGGGCCAAGTCAGTCTTACATGACTTCTTTTGTCTAAAATGATTATGTGAATTAGCAAGAGCATCTTAATGTGTGGCTATTTCTGGTAACAATGTTTTGAAGAAGCCCATCTTCTTTTAAATCATGCAGTGTTGGATTATTAGGAAAGGAAGTAAATGAGATATGGTTAATTGAGAGTTAATTTTTTCTTTTATTTATTTACATTTTAAGTGGAAATCAGGAATGGACTTTACACCAGGGGTGTCAAACTCTAAAAAGCAGGTTTTACCAGTTTCAAGGCCATATCTTAATTTAGCGGGCCACAAAATACGCACCTTTTACATACAGTATACACATGCATTTTAATAGGTGATTGTGGCAAAGTGCCCGCCCCTGTGTGTATTTTGCGTTGTATGTTGTGTGTTAATGTTGGTGTATAGTCACTGGTACACGGGATATAAACAGGTCTGTGTAACACAAGTGTTTAAAATGTGTATGTGTATTTAGGCACGAGGATTGCACAGCACTTCACATGCAAATAAAAAGTAATAATATGTGAGCACGGGGAATTGCACTTTATTAATTCACGTTCAGTTGTACCGTGACTCCAATTGAATGATTGATTAGCAATCGAGTCTCGGTACAGCTGCATAAAAGCAGCATGTTTTCACTCACTCGGGGATGTGTGTTTGGTTAGTGGAGAACAGGAATGGAGACGGAGGTAATAATAAAATAATAACGTAAAGTAAATCATAAATTCAGCTCACCGTGTTTGTCTGTGTAGTTCGTTTTTGTTTGTCTCTTTGTTTTGGCTGCCAGTGCCGTGTCCTGTTTTTGTCCTGTTTTATTTTATAATAATTAACCGCGCAGCAGCGCATCCATTTATCATTTCCTTTTGCAGTACTGTGTGTTTCTTCAGGTCTGACGTCCCCACTACAGCCATCTTTGTCACAGTGATATACAAAACTCATGTTTATATTCAGTTTTTAATACATACATATGTATTTTATATATGACTGTGGCAAAGTGGTGAGTAGATACAGCGGCGTCTATCACGTCAGGTTTGTATAATCCCACGGGTTTGACCTGCAACCAAAAGTCCAGTTTTATTACCCACACAAAACACAAAGACGCAGACACAATTCCTACGGTGCGTGAATTAAGTGCTTTAAGCGCTGATGTCCGGGTTTAATGCTGGCCTGTGGCTGCGGCTCCAGATTGTGCTAGTAATCTTGAAAACAAACAAAACAAACAAACAAGGTTTACAAGACAGACTAACAGAACACACACGGTTTTCTTTTAAATGCAGGGACTCCTTTTAGGTTGTTCTAACCATTTGCAAAGGAACAGATTATTTTGCTCCGCCCCCGTTTTATACCCTAGCTCATGACCCTTTGGTTAACGAGCGCATCCGCTTCTCCAATCCGTTCGGGTCAATGAGTTTGGGTACCGTAGCTCAGTCCCTTTTCTAGCCGGCTGACTTCCACCTACCCACGGGAATAAAGTGTCATTCCTTTTAGTCCAGGGTATTCTGCTCCCTTTATCTAGTACCCTCTCAGGTTGGGAGGGAGATCTAACACCACGCGTCATTCGATCTCTGTCACAATGTCATATTCATTTAAAACAAATGTCATCTTAACTATTTGCTGTCCTGTGGTTCTCATTTACTGAAGAAACCTGGTACCTTTTTTGTGAGACAAGCTTGTCAATAGCGGGACACGTCTTGTGCTAAAGCATTCTTTAGCACCGAGTGTAGATGCTTGTTATTCAGGCGAGATCTTTGAGCAGATTTATTAATCTTCATCAGTGAAAACAGTTGTTCGCACAAGTGCGTACTGCCAAACATTGACTTGCCGCATGAAGCCTGAATGCGGAGCTGTGGGAATGTGGCTGGAAGGAACAGGTAAAACCACTCAGCCGAGACAGAATCAAACTTAGCCTTCAGTGCGCTATTGTACTACAATTCAATAAGTTCCTTCTGAATGTCTTCTGGTGCAGTTTCCACAGATATACCAAATGGATTTGAAAAAAGCTGGAACTGGAACTGCTGCTTGCGAAAATCTGAAAAACGGCGCTCAAATTCCACATGCAACACATTTAGTTTTGCAGAAAATGCACGCTCAGGAAAGTCAAATCCGCCAAAGCTTGGCACGTTGAGAAATGGAAATGGTTTCCTTGCTGCATGTGTTTTATCCACAAACGTAACTTTAGCTCAAATGCCTTTATGCCGTCATACATTTCAGTTATGACTTGTTTACAGCCTTGCAGTTTCACATTTAAATTGTTGAGCAGAAAAATCCCAAATCACACAACCACTTTGCATCTGAAAGCTCTCTAATTTCTTTCTCTTCATTGTGCATGAAAACGTATATTTCTTGATGCCCTTCAAAGAATCCTGTAAGTTCTGCATCGGGGCTCAGCCAGCAAACTTTGGTGTGGCACTGCAAATCACCATATGGGACATTTAGCTCAGAATTGCCGGTGATTCAAACTTTTCTCCCCGATGAAACTTATCGTTTTCACAATGACCATTATGGGATCCATTTTCATCAACGTCCCACACAGCGCTTCCTGGTGTAGAATACCATGGAAAGTGTCACTGGATAATTCACCGCCTGCAGTTTTTTTTGTATACCAAAGGAAAAAGCCCACTTTTTTCACCACACGTGGCAGGAGCTCCGTCTTGTTGTCAAGCCAACTAATTTCTTGCACTGTAATTTAGTGCATAGCTGCAACATCCAAAAGCTCTTTGGTAATAATGAAGTCTGCATCAACATCCCAGATAGAAAATAGATAACTGAGCGGTATCAGTCGTATCTGTGCTCTCAAAAGCAAGAGAAAAGGCTACATAATCGCTTGCTTTTTCAGTAAGCTCATCTTGAAGATCGGTAGCCAAGTCATCCACTCTTTCAGCCACAGTATTTCTTGAAAGACTTACATTAGATAACACATTATTTTTCTCCAGACAGACTTTCTGTTCTGGGTCAGTGATCTCAGTACATCGATATACTTGGTTCTCAGTCACCGTGGGTAGCAATTTACAGGGATGCCCTGTAAGCTACTAGCAAAACCACTCTGTCAGTACCCACACGAGACTGAGGGAAGCCTGCTTGTTAGAATGAACTAACAGCTCTTGTAATGGTGATGTGAAAGCTGTCACCAAAACGGCATTGAGATGCTGTGCCGCAGCACCCAGTGCAGACCAGCCTAAGTATAGTCTGTGAAAACAGAAAAATATTTCTCTCATACAATAATACTGTAATAAAATTACTTAAATTATACAAACTGTCTCGTAATACTGGCCAAAGCCAAAACTAGAATAAAATAACTCCAGCCGGAGCTATTGCAGCCTGGAGGGAGAGCACAAAGTCAGCCAACTTACTTTGCTTGATCACTGGGAAGGGAAGACTCAAGCCTCAGGCCACAGCGGGATATAACAAACAACAGGCTGCAGTGCACAAAATATATGAAATTAGTAAAACTAATACAGTGATTATTTGTAATATCACATATAATTTGTGTAAAACACAATAAATGTGAAAATTTATAAACAGAAAAAGTAAGAAGTACTTATCTGAATAGGCTCAGTTCTTGAAAAGAAATCTGACACTAAGATCTGAGCATGACTGCATTACAGAGGCTCAGCTGAGCAGCTTTGTTATAGTTTATTCAGCTTCGAGTTGAAAGAGGTTAATAAGTACGGTCCACTCCAGGGTAGAGTCTGGCTAATTTAATTTTAGAAAAGTGAGGACGGTGTAAAACTTTAAATTGCATTAGCCCATGATGAGGAAGAAAGCACTCAGGACAGAATAAATTCCCAGATGCCGTCCGAGATTTCAGACCCAATATTCTGTTCCCATGAAGTTTTTTATATATTTAGTGAAGGACAACTTAGTGTTAATATATGACTGTAGATGGTAGACATTGTCTTGGTTTACATGCACTTGAAAATGGACTCTACAGTAAAGACTGTGTGACATTGTCACACAAATACATTGTGAAACAGCAAAAGGACAGTGTGACTTTAAGGGCAGGGTCAATCGCTTTCTCATGATCAAAATAGCTGTAAAAACCCATGTAAACCAGAGAAGGAATCATGCTTGTGGCTCACGAGGTTTCAGCAGCCAGGTCGGCCAGGATGTCCTCAGCTGCCGCTGTCCTCCAAAGCTGTAGCTACGAGGTGGCTGCATGGTGGGCCTGCAGTGTGTAAAAGTAGCGGTCAGCTGACAGCACATGCTTTGGAGGTCAGCGTGTGTTCGTCTTTGCCGCTCCTGAGTCAGCACTGGGTGGTAGCGAGACTAAAAATAATTGGCTGCTACTAGAAAATGATAAAAATAATTGGCAACTACTAAATTTTTAAAAATAAATTAAAAATACATGCAAAAACAAGATAAAGTGACAGATCTTCCTTTTGTTTCTGTTTTTCTGTTACAATACAGGCTCCTTTTATCCCTCTTTCGGTCACAAAATTAAAAAAATTCCTTTCGAGTTTCAGATTTCGACAAAGGAGTAGCAATTCACAAGCAGATTGAAGTAGCCCTTAAGTTTTAACAATGTATGTGTTAATGCCTGAATGATAAAGCACAACAAACACCTTCTTCAGAAGCTACAGAAGACTAATTTTCATTACTTTTTGGTAAAAACATAAGTTTTGTCCACATCCACTGCAGAATGGTCATCTCTGCCCAAAATGTTGCCCACAGAATCAATTTCTACAAGGTATGCAGGTTCTCCTGATCACTTTTACCCCAAAAATCATGACTATGATGATTGCCAGAAAGATCGCTTAGCTATCCAAGATTATGTGGTTTTGAAACATGATGCCTACAATACCCCGTCTGTTTTGTTCTGTTCCAAATCAGGACTTTAATTGCTTCAATTGAAGGCCTAGCGTAACAGGTCAGGCTTAATACAGATATTTTGCTGCAGCCCTTATGGTTTTCCAAGTTTAAAAAAAATTAAAATAAACAACTCATCCCTTCCTAATTCAAATTTTGACCTTCATTCAGAGCATTCCTATAAATCAACGTGTCAATATGTACACTGTTTATGACTTAATCTCATCCAGAACTAACTGCTAAAGAATCCAAGGCTATTCTTGTCAAAACATTCATGGAACAAAGCATAGCTATACACTTTTAAAAGTTAATACAAAGGTTAACACAGTCACAACATGTGACAAGGGTTTACAATCTATTGTTGTCACCAAGAGGCATCATTTTTTTGTGATAATAAGGTGCTGGGTTTGACTGAAAGTACTCATTTTCTAAATAGAATGCTCCATCAAACTTAGAGTATAATCTGAATTTGCAAGTGACATTTTGATTTTTTTGATCACGAGATTGGTCGAAGGGACTGCGTCACATCCGTTTTTAAAGCCTTATTTCTGGCACACATTTTTTCCTCGGCATGTATTTTAAAATATGCATGCTACGTTTTTGAAAAAATGTGAGAGTGGGTTGTAGAGTTCTGTGGCCTGTGACCGCTCAGCGCTGTGATGTTACAGTGGTCCGGACCACTCAGACCACTCCATTAAAATGGTCCGAACCACTCGCTGCTGCTGTTATATTCTGATTTTACAGCTGTATTATTAATTGTCTTTATGGCTAATTATTGTTGCATTGTCTCATACTTACTTTACACTAATATAGTGTATATATTTAATAATAATGGGCTTGGGACCACTCCAGCAGTTCCCATTCACTGCCTTGTGTTGAACAGTGGTCTCCATTCGGGGGTATTTAATAGTGTGTTTGGAGAACTGATTTTTCAGTTGTACTGTTAGAAGTGCTCTTTTTTCCGTTGGGTAAATATTTCCTTTTTTAAAACCCAACTTGCTAGTTATAAAAGAGTCATATTTCTATCACAAAAGCTAAAAATAATAATAATGTCAAGTGAAATATTGGCTTCAATGGGTTTATTATACATGTATCATGACTTTCATAATAATAATAATAATAATAATAATAATAAATACCAAATTTCTTGTACAGTTTCATAGCTCCATAGGACCACTTGGACCACACAGACGCTGTGACGTCACAGTGGTGTGGACCACCCTATGAGACCACTCATACAACATGTCACATGGGGTGACTAATCCAGTACACCTCAGACAGACAGGCTAGTTTTGATTGTATTAGTTATATTAACCATGTTGAGTTTCATTTTTTTTATTTAAGTGTTATGTTATATGTTTAAAAGTATGTATAGAACTTTTTACTGTTATCTTGCACATTTTTTTGGAGTGCACTTAAATGTTGGTTTGTTTTTGACTGCTGCGTGACAGAACTGATGTGCTGAAAATAAAAAGACAATCTTTATTGAGAAGAAAGAAACCTCATGTGAATCATCGTTCCAGTAAACTAATTAAGTCTGTTATTACAGACACCTGCCTGTTAGCAGAGGGGCTACGGAGCAGCCATCCTGCCAGTTAAAAGAAAGGTAAAATGAATGAATCACGTGCAGCGGTGTGTCTGATTGAATAGACCTGGATATTCCCTGTATTTATTGTGGGGTTTACTTAGTATTCATTTTTGGCTCATTATTGTTTCATTTTCTCATACTTACTTTACACTAATACAATTAATGCAAATATTGATATATAAGTTGCATTAGCATCAGCATGTCCAATATAAAAGATCTTAAATATACTGTGATTGAAATAAAAACATTGCAAAACATCAGATTGATTTAATATCATTAGTTGGTTCAGTACCTTCTATAACCTAGTCTGCGATTTCATGGGCCTTCTGCATGATGGAAGGTAAGTATGTGGTTAATACCGCAGCATGCATACTTGGCATGACAGCTAGGACTGGAGTAAATGAAAATGATATCACCACCTCCTCCATTACAGCTATATCAGTGCCATGCACAATAATTTATTTCAGACCAAAGTGCACTGCAAAGGTAGTGAAATGAGGCAGTTGAACTACAAGGCTGAAGCTGCTTCACAGTTATATGGTAAAATGATACATCATTGTATTTCTGTATATAGTTGAGAGAGGTGAGGGGGATCACAGTAATAAGTGACCTTGTACAATTAACATATACTGTCACATAATTGTTAAATGCATAAGATAGGCAGAACAGTAAGTAGTAAAGGAAATTAAATAATTGTGGTTTGTTCTATATGGGTGTGACTCCGTTAAATCCCTGCAAGATAGCAAACCTGTGCAACCACTACACTAACCATTTGTTTTCAATTCTCTTACATTTTCCAGTCATTCTTAACATGTTTGTGTTTTTTTAAATCACAGACTTTATGTAAATTACTTTTGCACAAATACTGATTTAAAAACAAGCTATATAGAACACCAAGGCTTGATATGTTCTTTCAGATAAATCCAGACTTTTTACTTTCAAACTAAAAAATATTAAAGAATAAATATATGCATGGTTGGAATTATCAACAATATATAACTATACAGGAACTATTCAGCCACAATCACCCCACAACTATTTTTATAATACTAAATATCAAAGTAACAACGAACCATTAATTAATAGACTTGTGGTTAATATCTCTTTGCCAACTCTATCTATAAAACTCAGGAAATTCGGTACAACATTATATTATTCTTATTACATTATATTATTACATTATATTATTATTTTGTATTTAAGGCTATCATATGATAAACCCATTAAAGCCAATCTTTCAAGTCCATATTAAACATTATTATTATTATTATTATTATTATTATTATTATTATTATTATTATTATTATTAGCTTTCGTGGTGGAAAGTTAGCTTTAAAAAAAGGAAATAATAGCACTTCTGCATTCTTGCATTAATATTATATCAGTGTAAAGTAAGTATGAGACGATGCAACAATAATTTTAGAAAGATTCACACTTTAAACAAAACAATGCACAGTACGTTTAGAGGACACTATATATTGTTTGCCATACTTTGTTTTTGTTTTTGTTTGCACATCGGGGCCACCGTAGATTAACATTCCCTACTTCAAAAGGATACGTAAAACAGATAAATCTGTGGAATAACACTCACTGAACACACGTACAACCGGCACGTCAAATCAGCGTCTTGCTGCGCAGGATGGCTAAACACCCTCCCTCCATATTTTTTTCTGTTTGTTTGTTTGTGTTTTTTGTGAACCGCTTTAACGTCCTCTGTGGCAATCCGCCACTATTGTACACAAAGAACACATATGCAGTACTTTTTCTTTAAAAGGAGAATGACGTACATCAAAACACTTACTGCTGATTCTTATTGGTTCTCACGTTGCATGTGATCATACAGCTGATTTCCTCGGGTTGAGCGAGTGTACTGTATGTGTGTATTTTGTGTTCTGTGTGGGATAATGACCCACTGATCCTCAAACTGAACATTTTGGTAAGCTATGGCTCAGGCATCTCAGATCAGCGCCCTGGAGCTCAACTGTCCCATCAAGGTGGAACACGACAGGAAACGGCGGCAGTTTACCGTAAGATTAAACGGTAAAGACGTATAGAGGGCTGGGCTTTTAAATCTACTTTTGCAGTTTTTTTTTTTTTTTTTTTTTTTTTTTCACCTTTGGTTTTGATATTATATCATCGTCACTCTACTAACGGGAGATTGAGCTAAAGTCAAAATATTCACAACAAATTTATACATGTATATAATTACTTATCGTCCAGGCGCCAACAACATTAGTATTATATATATATATATATATATATATATATATATATATGTGTGTGTGTGTGTGTGTGTGTGTGTGTGTGTGTGTGTGTGGGGGGGGGGGGGGTGATATATGTTTTGCAACCCGCGAAGGGGGAGGGGGTAGACCCAAACATTTATTTTACGGTCTTTTCAATGTACCGAAACTCGTTAAATTGCAACGTTAAACCCTCTGTGCTAAGCAACAGTGCATTTTAATCACCCTAGATTGGGATTTTTTTTTACTATGTATGTTTTACATGTTTTTTTTTTTGTTTGTTTGTTTTTATACAACTAATAGCGACCCGTGGTTGTAATGGCTCAGTACAAAACAGAGAATAAGACGAAGAGCCTCGCATTGTCATCAGCCCCCAGGGATTTGGACTGTGAAAAAGTGAGAGAAAGAACTGAGACGTGAATATATTTAAACAAGGAGTAGAGATCCAAACATGGGACGCAGCGGCAGGCCTGACTTCTTGTTGTGCACGGGCTGTTTCGAAATTAAAATAGATCGCTCCACTGCGTGTTCAGGTTGTATAGCAAATGTTCCGTCGAGTTAACAAGTTGAATTTTAACACGATTCTTAAAAGTCCTTGTTTTTTTTTTATTTCCCATAGTAACTATAACGAGTGTTACATTTAGAAATACTAAAAATAAACTTTAGAGTGTCGACTACAAGTCTTTTCCTTTACGTGTGTCACTTAATTTACTAAGTAAATAAGTAAGTAATTAATTAATTAATTCGTATTTATTCTCAGTCATTTCCTAATTTATATTAATGTTGTCGAAGTTGGAAATACGTTTGTGTGGTATTGGCAATTACAAACTGTCTGACACAAAACAAGTCTAGTCTAATGATGTCATTGGACAACTGGAAGATGCAAGCCGACGAATAGGTTGATGATAGATCGGGCTTGGTAAAGGAGAAAAATTGAAAAGGTCACCCTATCAAGTACAACCAGCACACCCGTCTTCACAAATCACTTTGCTGCCTGCATCCGTGTTCTGTCGGCATGAGTTTTTTCATTGATATTGTATGATTTATCCTATACTAGGAACTACAATGACAATGCCAGTGAATAGTACTCTATATACTATATATATATATATATATATATTATATATATATATATAGATATATATATATATATATTTTGGGTTTTTTTAGGTTTTTTTAGATAGACGTGAAAAAGATGAACTCCCAGAACTAATCAAGGACATTATGCCAAATATCATTTTGTGTTGTAAGTTGTGTGAGAGAAAATGTTTTACAAAATGACTAGCAAGCCTTTAAAAGTCTTTAACCTTGTAAGTTGAATGTGACCGGTTTTGTAGCATAACCGTGCCATAACATTCATGGGTCAATTTACACATGAAATGGCACATGCACATTTGAGAGAATTACACGGTTAAATCAGGTTTGTGGCTGAAAAAAACAGCCAAAGAGAGGGATAGGGTAAATCTCATTTACTCGTGTAAATGACGAAACACACAGGAAATCCATGCCCAGTTTCGCATGGAAACCCGCATTTCATGTGTAAATGTTAATGAGCGTGTTTATTCTTAACTATAAATATTGCAAGGGAGCAGGTCAGTTGTTACTGTGGATTCCAAGACGGCAGCAGGTAGTGGCTAATGGGCGATTTTATGGTTAGCAGTGATGTAGTTCACCTTAGTGATAATGCGGGCGGCTTTTTTTTTATTTTTTATTATTTGTTTTGCTGTGTCTGGTCTGTTATGTTGTATATCTCTTGTGGGTTTACAGTTCTTTATAAAACCACTTGCCCTGAACTGTGTTATGCCCGTGTTATTGTATTAATGCAGCTGTTTGAGAATACCCTTGCTGCTTAGATGTCTATCTGAATTTTACCTGTCCCTTTTTTTGATCCCAGCTATGTCTAAAGACAACGCGTGTCAGCCCTCCACGTTAGTAAATATGAACTGTATGTCATGAGCCAGCTCGATCACCCAAAAAAGCACAACAACATCCAACAAGTTGTTGATGGTCTCTCAGAACTGACCATATAAAACTGCAAATGAACGTACTGACTATGTTTTATTTGTTTGCATCATTAATATTTGACACAACAGTAAATCCAACACAACTAAAAGAAAGGAGAGAATCTCTGACAGCACTCCTCAGATTGCTCCTGTCCTTCACAGTTACCAAATCCGTTTATAGTAAGCATAATTGGGCATATTTTTGAGTCGCTGATTGGAACTTGCATAAACACCTATACTCTAACATGGGTTTGCTTGTTTTCAAAGGCAGTGTCGATTTTTATTCCCTCGTGAGACTTGGCAAAACTGGTAACTTTCCCCGTCTGTCTCGCAGCAATCAGTGCCAATTTTAGGAATTAACTAATGCTGCACTTCAGTCCATTTCACCAGTATCCTCAATCTCCCTTTCAAGTGCCCCAGTCTGGTGTTGAATGCTTACTCAGCAGCTGTCAGCCATCCGGATGGTAGGGTTTCTAAGCCAGGGTAGTATATGCAGCATCACCTAATCTCCTATATGCTGTATTGTCTGAATGAAAGGTTTTCACCCATGGTGATCTGCAATACCTGTTGGCCAGTTTCATTTTATACCTCCTGAGTTTATTTTCAATTAGTGAGTCGTAAGATAAATTAGTTGAAACAGTATTCACTACTAATTACATCTGAAAAACAATTTGGGCAAGAGCAGTAAAACACATTATTAACCAGCCAGGCACAAGGTATTTTGCTTTATTACAGCAACTTAGATTCACTCGTGTACCAGTTCTCTGCGCATGGAAACCACATTTTCACAAAAGTTCACTAGTAATCTTCAAAAACAGCACAAGTATTTTACGATTAGCTAATTTACATATCAACTCCCACACATTCATTTGCATGATATCAAGTGAAAAGCCTAGTTTATTCGAGTAAAATAAATTGATTGAATGGAAACCCAAAAAGCATTTTACATGAGACATTTGTCTCGTGTAAATGTCTTTAGTTGAAATTTTTAAAAAAACTTGCATGGAAAACCCATGATTGTAAATGTTTTTTTTTGCGAGGGGGAATCTGCACATAGTGACTAAAATTTTAGGGGTTCCATTTGCTTAGATTAACAAATGAATCAGACATGTGAGTTCATTTACACAAAGTGTTTGCAGTGGTCGTATGTCTCTAACCCAACCCCTGTAGTTTTCCACAGCATGGTGATCTGCTCCTAAATTACGTTATCGTTATCTCTGCAGGTTGCTAAACATAGAGGGTTTGTGGCGGAGTGTCCCGCCCCTTTGTGTTTATTAGTGTTTTATGTTGTATGTAGTATGTTAATGTTGGAGTTTATGTATCAAATACATAGGATATAAGTATGGGTTATGAGCATGAGTGTTATAAAGTGTAATTTGTATTTAGGCACGAGGATTGCACAGCATTTCACGTTCAGGTAAAATGTAATAATATGTGAGCACGGGGAATTGCACTTCATTAATTCACATGCAGTTTTACCGAGACTCCAATTGAATGATTGATTAGCAATCGAGTCTCAGCATAAAAGCAACATGTTTTCACTCGCTCAGGGTTGTGTGTTCTGGAGTGGAGAATGGGTGAGAGAGAGAGGAGAGTTTATTTAATAACAGTTGCTACAGTGTGCTGGAAGTGCCAGCGTGGTACTTGTTTAGTTTTCATCCACGTCTGTTTTGTCTGTCTGTTTGTTTGGCCAACGAGCCTCTTTGTTTGTGTATTGTTTGTTTAAATCTTTTATTTTCTATTATTATTTAATAAAACACTGAGTGTCCGTGTGCCTCAGTTTCACCCACTACTTCTTGAATCTGTTTCTGGTCTGATGTCATCACTGCAGGCCATCCTGTTCACAGGGTTACATGGAATTGCAGGTAATACATCATCTCAGAAAAAGATTGGCCTTTGTAACTATTCTGCACCAAGTGCACATTGTACTATCCAGACTGAAACCAGATCTTTTAGAACTAGGGCACTCCTAAATGTAATGCATGTTAGCATTAGGAGTGAGTCTGAATATTTGTGTAATCAAGTATTCTAAATAAAATTACTACTCGAATACTATGATCAAGTTTTGAATACTCATTAATTTCTAAAACAAATAATGAAAAAATGTGCAACTACACCCAGAAAAACTTGGCACAGTATTTTTGAGAGGAGGAAGTTAAAAGTGATCAGCCACAACAATTGTACCTCACTTAGAATTGACAGGGAGGCGGGTTCCCTTCGTTACATAGCTCTGCTATTGGCTTAGAGATTGCATGAGTGCTGAAAATGGCGTCTTTTAAAAAAAAAAAAAAAAAAAAAAGCACAGCAGCACAACACATGGTCAGTCATCAGAAATGCAAGCACCCATCTGTTACTTTGGAAGAATACACAGAATGTGGCAAAGAAAACAAACAAGCATTGCATCTTTTACTGTGTGCAGTGGTCAGCAATATGATGCATCCATTCTCAAACTGAAAAAAGGCATTATTTTTTGTTTGTTTGTTTTTTTCTTGTTAAAAGTTAACTTTTAATATGGATTTAACTGCAAACTCCCAGGGCAATGTTACGCGTTAACAATGTTATGAGTTTTGCTGCTATCGGTCTCCTAGATATCGGCTTGAATCCAGAATCAGACTTTATTTTAAATGATTGTTATATTATGGAATCAGCAAATATGGGCACAGTATATCTCGTTTTCATGTTCTATATTGTAGCATAGATGTTATTGAGCAAACCTATTTTCTTGTGCTTTGTTAGTAAGCAGTCGTGTATATGTGTCGTCAAGAGTGTTAAAAATGCAGTTGCATGTTTTGAAGGTCCTTTTTATAAAGTTCTTTGTTTTTTTCAAATTTGTTATTATTCGAAATTCTCACCCCTAGTTTATATACAGATTATTCCTAATGATCTTTCATCTGCTGACAGTATTACTTTTTAAAAGGGTTTTGGGATGGCAAACATCTGTGTTTGGCAGAGTATCAGCATAAGTAGACGTGAACAGTGAGAAGTGAGTTTGAAAGCCAAAGTTTGTTTAAGTTCTGAGTACTGCTATAACCATACACAGACTCTCAGCTTACTATAACTATTATATAGGCCTAGTGTTTTATTATTATTTACTGTGCAGTCGATTGCGATTGTGACTTTGCAGTTGATTGATTGTTTTTAAAACTGGTGACATCAACTGTGCTGATATGGAAAATACTGCACAGTGAAAACTGAAAGTGGCACATTGATATCATGAATAAGAGTTTCTCCATGATGTGTCATGGAATACAGCAGGCAAAACATTTGTCCTGATTGGCTGACAGATCCTGAGCAGTCTAGCAAGTCTAGTGCAACAGTAGCTGTAAATACTGACTGTCATGTCAGCTTAGTCCTTGTTTGACTTACAGCTAAATGCTTATGAAAAGACTACTCAAGGTTAAAGTGAGATGGAGCAGAATATTTATGTGGCCTGTAATAAATGGAAAGATTAGAAAAAGAAAAGACAGAACAGAGGAAAGTTAGTCACAGGAAGTCACAGTTGAGTCAGTAGGAATTTAGACTATAAAAGACTTAAAATAAGAAATAAAGGGCTGCCACTCAGTAAACAATTTGTCAGTGGAGCCACATAAAGTACATTATATTTTCTCCAATTGCAAGTGCTGCATAACAGCTCTCATCCAGTGTGTATGGGTGGGTCAGACAGCCTGCCTCCAGTTGAATCAAATCAATCCCCTAGCCAGTAGCATAGCAAAGGCAATAGAATCTGACTGTAGTTTGGGCAAAGATGTGTTATTGGGTTGGATGCCAAGGACAGCAGTTAAAGGGTTGGAATCAAGGGGTCTTTCTAGGACATGTGTGAATGTCTGAAAAACAGAGGTCCAAAAGTCAGCTTGGGACAAGACCAAAACATGAATTAGAGAAGCTGTGGCTTGACTACGCCAGTCACACGTCGGATCTATTATGGGATCCATTTTTCAAAGTTTTGTTTTTGACAGGTGAAGGCGATGTATTTTAAAATGTATAAGTCCGTGTCTAGCACAGACCAAGGAGGAATGCACTTGAAAAAGTGCAGTCGCCCATTCAACATCAGATAAAACTAATCCAAAGTCATTGTCCCATGCAGCTTTCTGTGCTAAGTGAGGTGCACTGTTGGGCAGACATATTGCTAAGAATTCTGGAAGTCGTTATGGAAGGGATTTTCAACAAATAAAGTGTCAACTGGGGTTTGGCAAGGTTAAGCAGGGAAAGAGCTTGTTTTTTTTGCGCACAAAGTCGCGTATTTGAAGGTAAAAAAAATGTGATCGTGTTAAATTCAATTTAGAGCTCAACTGTTCGAAAGAGGCAAAGATGTCATTAAGATATAGACTTTTTAAACTTTGAATGCCATTTCTGTAGCAAATTCGAAATGAGTTATCTATTAATGAAGGTGGAAACATGATTTGCATCAATAGGGGACAAGATTGAACTAGATTGCCAACCAAAATGTCATCGAATTTGTGCACAAATAGATAGCAACTGTATAACCACTGGGTTAGCGCTAAAGCGAGTTTTTGAAAAGGTAAGGGGGGAGCATGGTAGAGCAGGAAGCTGCTTCCATGTGCAACCAGGCAGGGGATCCTCCTGCAACCAGAAAGAAGGGGTTTGCATATTACAAGACCAGTAATAAAACTGAAAGTTAGGCCATACCTCCTGCCAGCTTGGATCTTTGTAGAAAATCTTGATGGATCCTGGGTGTTTTTTTGTTCCAAATTAAAAAAGAAAAATGTGTCCATTGTGTTGAAAAAACCCTTTTTAGTAAGTGTTGGGATACACTGAAATTGATATAGAAATTTGGGAGAGAATTCTGTTAAAATGAACAAATATGCCCACCGAGTGATAGGGAAAGGATAGACTGTTTAGTGCGTTCTAACAAAAGGGTGAAGTTAGTTTTAAAAAGATTTGAAGAAGCCTGAGTTACAGAAATCCCCAGGTATGTGAAATTTCTGATAGTTACTTTAAATGGAAATGAATTAACCCTTTAGGACCAAGCATTTTTCAGTGGGATGCTCCCCCAGGAAAACAATTTTTTTGGCAGTAGTTGACTCACTTCCTATAAAAATTTACACAAAATCTATTTTTTACAGTAGCATCTTGCAAATGGTGTCCTTTTTTTTTTTTTTAGAACACTTTTAAATACTTCAGAAACCATCCAAATGTTTCACTTTTTTCAACAATATAATATATATATATATATATATATATATGTGTGTGTGTGTGTGTGTTTGTATATGTGTGTGTATATATATAAGGAGAAATAAAACATACCTGATACATTTAGTTCATGAAATAGTACCATATTCGCTTGAGTAAAAGTCAACCTCATGTAAAATTCGAGGCCCACCCCCCATCCCCCGCCCCCCCCCATTGTGAGAGCAAGATTCAGGTATAATGTTTTTTTTTGTTTGTTTTTTTAATTTTATTTTTTAATTTGTTATTGAAACAGGTGATAAGTTAAGTGAAACTGTTGTTAGCGTGCACTTCAGGCGTTAGTTTTCCTAAATATATGTACTTAGATGTGCTGATGGGGCCACAACAAACAATTCAGAATGAATGAATAAAAATGGAGAGCAGACATTTAAACTTCATCCCCCATGAATTAATTGACCGTAAGGTTGCAATGTTCTGTTTGTTTAAAGCAATTGTCCAGTACAACAAAAACGAAAAAATACAAGGCATGGGCTGCAAGCTCAGTAGCAAAAAATATGCGCATTCAAAAAAATAATATCCAAATTATTAAAACTGTGTTTACCTCACCCATTTGAAAGAAGTGTAGCAATGAGATGATCTGAGTTTTAGTGTCCAAATGAAATTGTCATTCTTCATTAGTTTGTAATCCACAAGGGAAAGATAGGTACACAGTGGCAGTGTAGTGAATCATAACAGCATGTTCAGTGAAACAGAGCGAGTCCGCTCTCTCTGAACTAAGTTAACCTGATCTTCACCGAACTTGCTTTCTTTTCAAGCACTAATACAAACTTTTAATAAAGAAAAATAACAAACAAGCAACGTTGAGCAAGCCAGGCAGCCCCTCCCAGCAGACCTGCCGGTATGTGGCTAAGTACTGTATGTGAACTTGCCTTGCACACTGAGTGCATGCCTGCACAGGGCTCCCCTGGGTCCTAAACCCTGTTATCATCATTGGTAGCAGTAATGTTGTTGTCATTATTGTTGTCATCACTACTACTTCTTATTGTTTATGTCCAGGGTCAGATTATCTCTTACACCTCGCAAATTACTAAACAATGCAAAAAACGCTTCTCTGAGCTCACTGAACTCATTTTACAGCTGGACCACAATTACGGTACAATCACACTCATCCAGGTTCCACTGCGATTGGCCAGCAGGAGATTAACAGTGAGTTCAAAAATGTCTACTCTACTCTATTCCTCTGAATCAACCAGAAATCCTTCTTTAATAGATGCATTTTTTGAAAACTTGGATATTCCATCAGTTGATTCTACTGTAGGAACCTCTCTCAGGTAATTAGGTCAATGCAAAATCCTAAAGCTCTGGGACCTGAATGGTTTACTACAGAATACTATAAGAAATTCTGCCCAACTTTTCCTTTTACTAAAATCTGTATTTCTTCACTCTTAATTCTTTCTCTCCTTCCAACTTTCTATCAAGCATCTATATCCCTGATTTTGAAGAAAAATTAAAAATCCTTGATTGCGCCTCTTATCGTCTCATTTTCCTCTTAAATGTGGATGCAAAAGTCTTAGCCAAAGCCCTAGCCTCTTAACTTGCGATGAGTAGTATCCCCAGATCAGGCTGGCTTTACCAAGGGTAGGCATGCATTTGTTAACCTTCAACGCCCTTTTAACATAATTTATACCTCAGACTCCTCATCACCCCTTCCTGAAGTACTGATTTCCCTTGATGCAGAACAGATTGTTGACGCATGGACAAATTTGGCTTTGGCCCCATTTCATATCTTGGGGGAAATTACTGAATTCTTCCCCTCTAGTGTCTGTTTGCACTAATAATACACAATCGAACTACTTCCCGCTCCCTTTCCCCTTTGCTGTTTGCTATAACAATCGACCCTCTAGTGATTTCAACAGATCCGACTCCCTGCCATGTGTTACGTCATTTTTGGAACAATTTGGCAAGATTTCTGGACACAAACTTAATTTTCATAAAAGTAAACTGTTTCCTATCAATACATCTGCTCTACAGTGTTCTTTTAACCCTTTAAGTACCGGGATCATGTTAACACGATTAAAAAAGCACTTAGTTTTTTTAGACTTACAGAGCCACCATCTTTTGCAGTACATGCTTGAAACACACATCAAGGGATAGGGAAGGGACTGACATTCACTTCCTGAGAGGCATTTGGTGTCTAAAGGGCAGAGACAGTTTACAGACGCCAGGAAGAGACAAAAGCTGAAACAAAACATCACATAAAATTGTTTAGAGCAAATAAAAAAGGGGAAACACAATAAATCAGATGTATTGGACTTACAGTTATATTAGAACATTTATTCTGCTTCCATGTGTCTGTGTGTGTATGTGTGTGTGTGTGTGTATATATATATATATATATATATATATATATATATATATATATATATATATATATACACATATACATACATACATACATACATACATACACACAGTACCAGTCAAAAGTTTGAGTACACTTGCTGGAAACTAGGTTTTTTTCATAATTGACAATGTTTTATGTCGTATACGTTTCTGTAAATACTTGAAAATGAAAACACATGTTACAATATACAAACAAAACATAAGGAGTATCAAAGCAATGTTCAAGAAAATTGAAAATTGTCGCTGAATCTTGGATTCCTCAAAATAGCCACCCTTTGCCTTAATAACAGCCTCACAAACACAAGGCATTCGGTTTACAAGTTTCAGCAGGAAATCGCCCAACATGTCTTCCCAGAGATGTAGGGCACTTGTGGGTAGCTTTGCTTTGACTCTTCTGTCCAGTTTGTCCTATACAAGTTCTGTGGGATTGAGGTCTGGAGACTGGGCAGGCCAGGTCATTAGATTGAGTTGTCTTTCACTTTCCTTCTTTGCCAGATAGTTCTTGCACAACTTTGAGGTGTGTTTCGGGTCATTATCTTGCTGAAGAATGAAGGACTGCCCAACTAGCCGTAATCCTGATGGAATGTCATGCCTCTGAAGTATGCTATGCTAGCTATACTGGTTGAGCTTGCCATGGACTTGGTAAAGATCACCAACTCTGTCACCAGCAAAGCAACCGTAGACCATGACACTGCCTCCTCCATGCTTGACAGTGGGAACCACACATGTAGAACTCATGCGCTCACCCTCTCTGCGTCTTACAAATACTCGGCGGTTGGACCGAAATATTTCACATTTTGACTCATCGGTCCATAAGACCGACTTCCACTCCTCAGACGTCCAGTTTCTGTGTTTTTTGCCCAGGCAAGGATTTACATTTTCATTTAAAAATTAAATTTTTTAATGCAATTCACTTCATGATTATCAGTTTAGTACACGTATCATATAATGAAATATTAAGTGTTTATAGACAAGTTTATACAGTTAAAAGCATAGATAGTATGAAAAACCTGGTTTCAAGCAAGTGTACTCAAACTTTTGACAGGTAGTGAGAAACTGCTTTAATGAGAAATGGGTCGTTTTGTGACAAAGGGAGAAAAACGTACAGGTAAGCCAAAGTGAGGGCAGCAGCGGTGGTTCCGGCAAAACGCAGAAGCCGAAAACATGACGAAGCATATTTAAAACTGGGCTTTACACAGAGTGGGTCCAGTGGTGCACCGAGGCCTCAATGTGTTTTATGTGGTGAAAGAATGGCAAACCGCAGCATGCGGCCCTACAGGCTACGCTGACATCTCCAAACAAGACACCCTACCTTACTATCTAAACCCGTAAAGTATTTTCAGAGGAAGCTCAATTATTTTCTTTCTTTCTTTATTTATTGCATTTATATGGAGTTTTTTATTGAAAGTATCGCAAAGCACTGTACAGTACATAGCAAAATAAAAAAAGTACAAATCACAATACATTTGTATAGCATGCCACACATACAACTGCCACAGTCAGACCATTTAAATAACAAATTTAAATAACAGTATACACATAATAATACAAAAGCAGCCATTTTAAAGTTACATTAAAACCCACTAAATTAAGAAAGTTAACAGAACAAAAAAAAAATAATTTGCTGCTTACATTTGTACTTTTTGAATTAATACTTGTGAAACTCATACTGCTCTATATTGAACACGTACCTTCTTTTTTATTCTTCTTTTTTTTGCAACATATAGGATTTTCAATTTGTTATTTTAGTAAACTGGGGAGGTGCAGTTTTTTATTTTATAGCTCAGGGAGGCTCACTATGACAAAGTTTGAGAACCATTGCTCTAGACAGCGTCTGAAAGTATCAAAGTTTGTGTAGCGTTTTATGGTATATGATTAGTTGTAGATTAGAATGTTAAAGGAAAAATACGGTATTTATGCGCATTGATTTAAAATGTAATTCACAGTTGAGCACTTCAACGTTACAGTGGGCATCTGTGCAAAAAAGAAGCCTGCTAGTTCTGGAAGCTGATTGGCTGTTTGCATTTAATTGTTTTCTAATACTTTATAAATTGGGATAACAACCATAACAGTATATTAATACCCTCACCCCTCTCAATAAAATAAGTAAACACAGAAATAAAAAAGTGCAGATTCACTTACAATAGGACCACGTATTTATGTCTCATCTGAAGGACGGATCACAAGGAGGTCAACACTAGCACCGCCATAGCCGCTTTTTGAATGGCTTTTGCAATTCAAATTTAAATATCTCTGTGGTTCTGAATATCTCGTGCATGTCCGTTCTTAAGTGTTAATAAATATGCTAATTAAATACCCATACAGTGTTTCAGCTGCAAAAACGAGTAAGTTATAAATAAACACTTGCTTCAACTGCCAGACCCACCTTTTGTGCGGCATATTAAAATCAATACAAAATAGCCGACAATTTAGTCTGGGCTTTGCAATAAAATCAAAGTCATTGTGAAAGAACGTATTATATACTCCTGTCGAGTTCTAAAACACTAATGAAAGTAATTCTACACATTATAAATTCAATTATTATTATTATTATTATTATTATTATTATTATTATTATTATTAAATTTGTAAAGGCACTTCAGGACCAGCGTTGCCTATCCCTGCTCTGCTCTACTTGCATGTTTATAAGGGAGCTACAGTGATGGTATTACATCTCCTTTTTTAGGCTCCCATGATCGTGCTGTGTTGCTGTACGAATACATCGGGAAGAAGACCGTGGATCTCCAGCACACCGAGGTCCCTGATGCCTATAGAGGTCGAGGGATCGCAAAACATCTGGCAAAGGTATGGGAGAGAGGAGTCGAAAACAATAGTGATTAAAAGAGAATGTGTTTACTGGGAGAGGTCAGGGAACAGGGACACGGCTGGATAATTGTTAAAACAAAATCCATGAAATGGTTGATGTAGACAGCTAATGTGAAAGCCTTATTAACCCACTGCAAGCATGACCGGACAAATGAAAAATGTAGAGCACTGGTTAATTTAATTTAGAGTTTAAACTTGTACAGACACGCGTTAAAGATGTGATACGGTATTATAGCTGATTTAATTTTAAGTGGCATAAACTTCGTTGGTCTGTTTTGCAGGGCAATTGAACACACATTCTTGAGCATAAACCTGTTTAGCTTCTATGGACAAACAGCGCTATGGAATATAGCAGTGTATTTCAAAATACAGCACTGAAACTTGTTTTCAGTACTGTATTCAGTTTATGGTTTTTGGGGTTTTTTTTTATGTGAAAGCAATCGCTTTCAACTATTTCTAGTCACTCAAGCAGTTTGGATGACCGGGCTTCTACTTTACTTGTTTACCTCTGATATCTCTGTGTTATATTGCTTCTTTAAACATCCAGTAGACAACATGGGAAATGCTTTTGAGGCTGGATTGCAAACACATATTACAGAGGGTGGCAGAGAGTATATGTCATGAAAAAACAACAGTATTTCATTCCTTTTCCTCTGCACACAGTCACAGTTATACACAGTTTATAAAGCTCAGCTGAAACCATGTTTTACAAGCACTCTGCATACGTGACAAGAAACACATTTGTTCACAATTAAACCCAAAACTCTAACCCCCCCTTTTCTCCTCTTCCTCCTCCTTTCAGTTAACCAAGAATGCATTGCCCATCTCCGTACTCTTTGCTTTACTGTACTTAAGAGCCAAGTGTCATATAATTCAAACACATCCTCTACCTCCTCCTCCACACAGGCTTCAAAGCAGATCGTGTTTCACAGACATGTAGAGATTAGATACCCAAGGCATTTTGAACACAAACAGAATATCAATGTTTACCATTCAAGATTTAAAAGTGCACTCTGACAGAGTTGGCTGAGTGGTGACGTCAGGCCAGAATGCAGGTTTGAACAAAAACCACTGGCAAAACAAAAGTTTCAACAAAACAAACCATAAATTAAAAAACTAAATGGCTGGGCGGTAGCCTTCACGGATCCTAATGCTCGCTGTTCTTTTTACTTTCGGTTTTGTTTTTGTTTCCTCTCTTGCTCTTGTTCCTCCTCTCGAACACCCACACAGAGTGAAGAGAGCTGCAGGCTTTTATGCAGGTGACCATCTCCCGATTAGCAATAAATTAAGCAAT
Organism: Polyodon spathula; assembly: GCF_017654505.1. Classification (NCBI taxonomy): domain Eukaryota; kingdom Metazoa; phylum Chordata; class Actinopteri; order Acipenseriformes; family Polyodontidae; genus Polyodon; species Polyodon spathula. Next base: position 4,665,042 of record NC_054559.1, on the reverse strand, counting down.
TAATTAATTAAGGTTAATTAATTAATTAGAGATGGCCACCTTCTGAACAAGGTTTTTTTTAAATTGTGGATGAGGCTTTCCATCCACACTACCAAACAAAAACACCCATGGCTCTTTGCCGTCTCCTTTAATAAAACAATAACAAATCGCATGGCTTTCACTGTCATTTATATACATAATAAATAATAATAATAATAATAATAATACAAAACAAATATCCTCTATAGGAGGAGGGTTTTGCCCTGCCCTCTTCTCATGTACAGTGCTGGCCCTGTTACAGGCACATTTATATATTTAAAATGTATGTAAACCCTTACACCACGAATGTGTTTACATTTTCTATAATTAGGATATCAATAAGAGATTTGAAGGTACTGTGGTGATACAGAGCTCGTCCCTTCATGCAAGTAAGCTGGAGGAGAAAAGTGAATTCTTCACACCTAGGATTTTGTAAAGTCTTTTTGAAATTCCCTCAGTTAATGTCATCTATATCAAAATGTAGATCAAAGTTTACTTCCAATGTTTTGATATTGGCTTGTTTGTTTTAAATGATACGCAGTATGCTTAGCAATAGAATGTATTTATGTTGCAGTATGTCACAATGAAAAGATCTCTAACATGACATAAAATGAAATGTAGCCATGTACGTGGGGTTTGCAGGGTTAACTGAATGGATTCCCAAGTCGTCCAAGTGCTGGTCAGGCCCTACCTCTAAAATATGATGAGAGCAGACAGGAGGTAAAACCCATTCATTAGAGCTCTTAAAGTGTAAAACAAGTGTTCCCAAATATCGGGATGTAACCATTAAGAAGAACACAGTGACCTTGAGACAAGGCAAGGATTATAACATGAACAAATAGAAGTTTGAGTGACACTTGTGCGAGGATTTCTTTCCTTTTTATATAAGACAAAAAATGTCCTTTTACTTAGAGCATGAAGTGGACAGGCATTACTGACATCCATATTTATTACTTAGAGCAGCAAGAGGACAAGCATTACTGCAGGGACAAGCATTACTGAAGGGATAAGCATGAGGCAGTAAGCGCATGGTCTGGATCCACACAACAGAGGTGTGATGAGTAGAGCTGGTCTGCAGGGATCAGATAGAAGGGATAAGCAGGGATGAGGCAGTAAGCGCCTGGTCTGGATCCACACAACACAGGTGAGATGAATAGAGCTGGTCTGCAGGGATCAGATAGAAGGGATAAGCAGGGATGAGGCAGTGAGTGCCTGGTCTGGATCCACACAACACAGGTGAGATGAATAGAGCTGGTCTGCAGGGATCAGATAGAAGGGATAAGCAGGGATGAGGCAGTGAGTGCCTGGTCTGGATCCACACAACACAGGTGTGATGACTAGAGCAAGAGGGTCTTCTGTGGTGAAAGGAATCTTTTAAAAATGTATTCAGGAAATGTTCTTTTTCTTAAACAAATAGCATGTGTTCATTTCCACCTAATTGTGTGCGATGATATTTAAGTGCTTAAATGACAAAAATTTCCATGTAATCATTCGTTCAGTAACAGAATTTAGAAGTGACTATCAAAAAGACCAACACTTGCATTAACACATTGAAATGAACATTAGCCTGTCATGCATTCTCCTAAACTATAGCTGATACATTTGTCATTGAATGTATTCTGTGCATACCCTATGTCACCCTTTTAGAGCTTTACTAACTGCTTATGCAAGTGAGATGAAACTTGGTAAGGACATTCTTTAGCTCTTAAGTTGGAATATACTGCGAATGCTGTTACATGTGGAACATTTTTACATGCACTATTGGATTATGGTGATATACTGTACTTTTTCATAATATGTCAGTCTTATATTATACAGATGTTCCAAAAGACTGCTTAAAAGATAATAATAAGCTCAATAGCAGAACATTTAAATGTGGCTCCACTGTTAATCATCACTTTTGCATGTAGATGATTTCAGAGGGTGGTACTTACTATGTGTTAAAGTTAGATTTATTTTACTTAAACATGTAAATAGAGGGGTTAAGACATAAGTATGAAGGCAGACGCAAGTATCCCTCCCTCAATGTACAAACAGTCCTGGGTGAGCGCTGTAGTGCTTGTAGTGGGTGATACAGTTTAATGTGTGACTGTTCCAGTGTCACACATTAATGTGTGTTCTGCTGTTCCAGGTTTTATGCTGGCCCTTAGCGACAGCTCCAGAATGTGTAAGCCGTCTACACACAAGTAACAATTATAGACAAGATAAAGAAACACTCACGATAGGTTTCACAAATACTGCACGGGTCCTTCCGGGTTATTTTTTGTAACCAAAGGGAAAGAACAGATAACATCGCTTCAGCCCTTATCTATACCATCACTCATGATCCCTTGGTAAACGATTGCAGCTGTTTTTTCTGATCTGCAGCTGCCACATCATTTGCCCTCCAGGTCAATGAGTTAGTGTACCGAAGCTCCGTCTCTTTTCTACATGACCGACTTCCTTTTAACCCTCGGAATGAAGTGTCAGGTCAAGTAGTCCAGAGTATTCTGTTCCCTCACAAGTCAGGAGGGAGATCTACATACATGCATGTAACATATCAAATGAAAGGCCACAACATTTCCTTTCACATTATGTAAGTTGCAACAGTGTCAGGCATACTATGTGTAGTAGAGATGAGAATATATGTAATTTTTTTTTTTTTTTTTTTTTTTTTTTTTTTTTAACAAAACACGCTTTTTCCAAAAAAATCATGTTTGGTCATTGCTATATTGTGATAGAAATATAATTAACTCTTGGTTGTAAATCTCCCTCACGACCTGTGAGGGACTAAGCATCGAAAGTAGAGTCCTTTGGACGGGCTGGTCTGACAGTTCTTTCCCAGGGTCGGAAAGTCGGTCAGTCTGGAACAAGACAAGACTCCATTGCAAGAACATATTGACCCAGAAGGGAAACGACGTAGCAGCTGCAGATTGTAGAGACAGCTGCGCTCATTTACCAAGGGGTCATATGTGACCGCATGACAGGGGATGGAGAATCGCAATCTACTCCTTCGCTTGGTTTTTGCTTTGAAACTAGGAGGACCGTGAGAGACCCCATGAAAACTGTTAAAGAGAGTATTCGTGAGTGTTTCATTTGTTTGTGCTTGTTGTTAATTGTCTTTGTTTGTAAACCACCAGATGGCTAACACATATCCGGAGTGGTCGCCTTGGGCCAGCACAAAGCCAGAGCAACACTTCACCACAGCCACTAAAATAAATTTTTGTCACCCTCCACGAACACTACTGCACGCACCCGGACTGGTGACCGTGTCCAGTATAATTTATTGTGGGGCAGATAGCGTCTATTTATTATTTGGGCTGCAATTGTCTTTTCTGAACATGTGGAGGAAACTGAGCTTCTAAACTTTCCAACGATACCACCCCTTTCAGACTCAAAATGAAACCTAAACTGTGAACTCTGTCACATGATGAGAGGTTTAACTTTGGGCAGTCGTAGTTCCGGCTAGGAGTACCGCATACACACACTGAATACGTCTTTGTAAAACCTAGAGTCTGCAATTTTAAACAAGGACCAAGTAGGTGGCTTTTACGGTGCCTGAAACATGAATGGGGCTGAGTTTTAAGATTTCAAGTGAAAGTCACCGCGTGCAAAACAACACCTAGATAGACTTAATGTCGTATTTTTTTCAAAACTGTTTACTTACTGCAGTGTACTGAGTTTCTATAATGCTTAAAGATAGCGGCCGACAATACGAGAGAGCTAAGTCTCGCGGCACTTAAAATATCCAGCCAGTACTGCTTTTATTTATTTATTTATTTTAACCAGAACGACACCCACTTCCTTAGAGATTGTTGTAGCGTTTCAGGCATTCTAAATTGGGTGAAAAATATAGTAGCTTGGAGTCTTAAAATATCTCTGCGGGAATTTCCTCTAGAGCAGGGGTTCTCAAAGTGCAGCCCGTGGGCCTCAACCCCCCACCCCCTTTCTGACCATTTACTTTATTATATTTTCTGAATTTTCGTTAAAAAAAATTGTGCATGTAATTTGGTGGAAATGAATAATACACAGCAATCAAAGTTCATAAAAATTCCCAAACATACAATTTTTACATGTTTTGGATCAAATCTGGACCCTCTCAAGCCAATTTTATTAATTAAGTTGTTACGGTTATTACATGTGCACTGTCCCTTTTTTAAAAAAAATTAAAAAAAACAGTGGCGCCTATAGTGCATAGTATATTTGCTATGCTGAAGGAAAATAACATGGAACCGCCTAAGAAAAGACGCTTCTACTTTTCTTAAATTATTATTTTGTCATCTCCTACCGCTTTCCACGGGGGAAGATGCACAAAGACTGTGATATCAAGACATGAAGGTACCATCCAAACAACGTTAGATTACTTTATGCAGCTGAAGTAGCCAGCTAGCTTCTGTAATGTTAACAGAGCGACTGCAAGAAACGTTACGGTTCAAGATACAGGCACTTTTTCTGTTGTAGATTTTATTTTATTATTTTAAGGAGTAATGGCAGTATAATTTATGAATAATTAATGCTGCAATTTAAATAGAAATGTGTGATTATTTCGTTGATTTCAGAAAGAAAAAAATTAAATCAAGGTAAAATACAGTAACGTCTGTTTTATTTCTGCACATTTACTATGGAAATAGATATAAATATCCACACCATGGGGCAATTTACATAATTTGTTTAATTCGAATTTTGCACATCTAATACTATTTGTATTGTCCCCAGAGATTGAATTAAGCAGAGTTCACTGTACATATAGTCAGCTCTTAGTGAAGTGGTTAGTTGTACAAGTCAACATGCATTCTGCCTCACTACTGAAGAATAACCCACAAAAGAGTTTAATTGGTATAGTTTGAAGATTATCTATTTCGGTATTATCTTCTTTAATTGTTGTGACCAGGACAGTGTAAGATGTGACAGCATGATATTGATGCTCAATCCTACGCCTGTTGTGGCACCAAGACACAGGATAAAATACAAATACATTTCAAAGCTGCTGGTGTTGCAGTGGTAGTAATATACAGTCCTAATTTTAAATACAAAAATGTGTAGGAAATAAAAAAAGGTATGGTTTGGGACATATTTTCGTTTCATTTTAGTACATTTTCTTGTGCGGCCCTCCATCACCAAAACTTTGGGAACCCCTGCTCTAGAGCAATTATCACTTTTTGACGTCACTACTGTGGTATTAACACTTTGTTTTTCGAATGGCTCAGAATGCAAATATAACCTTCATCCATGTTTTATATGTTTTACCAAATAGTGACTCAAGGGGGTGAATACTTACGCAATCAATTATTTTCTGTTTTGTACTTAATTAATTAATTAATTTAGAACAATTTGTAGATTTGATTTTTCACTTTGACATTATGGACTTTTTTGTGTTGATCAGTGGCAAAATCTCCAAATTCAGTCCATTTTGATTCCATGTTGTAACACAATAAAATGTGGAAAAGTCCAAGGGGGGTGAATACTTTTGAGAACCACTGTATATCCTGCCCTCTGAACAGCAGCTTTGCCAGTAAAAGTGGATATCAACGAAATGCCACTTTAGTGGCGCTCCCACTCAGAAGCCTAAGGTTTGAAGCATGGCATATTTCTCATCAATTATACACCCAATGCAAAGCATATGCAGTGCTTAATTTGTGGTGTGTAGGCTATGCTGTATTGAATTGCATTGTATTTTTTGTGTGTGTGTCCTGCGGTTGTCTTTACTTTATTTTGCTGCACATACTACTTTGTGTATGATGTAGAACAGGGTTTCCCAAAGTGGGGGTCGGAACCCAAATATGGGTCCTGGCAAGGTTTCTGATGGGTCGCCAAACAATCTACAAAATATGACATTCAGTGCACTGTAGGACTGAATATGATAATACATGAACGTGTATTAGAAATGTAACTCGGTTCATTAATGAAACTTGTTTGTCTTGAGAAACAAGGCAAACTGCTGTATCTTGAAAGGGGCCTCTGGTTTGCAGACATATTGAACTATTTGACCTACTGATTAGAGGACTGGCGCCTGGACTGGGTTAGGCTGAGAGGACAGTTGAATTATGTATAGATAATTCACACGTGCAACAACAATCGTTTTGACGCAAGGAATTCATAAACTAGTGATGTCCCGGTGGAAAGGACATTAAAACATCAAAGGACTTGGAGTTTAAATAGGCAAGATACACAAATGACCTCATGAAAGTAGCGAATCAGCAGAGTGAAAAAGACTATAAAAATCAAAGCAGAATTGAACATTTTGCGCTCCACATCGAATGCTGAACAAGGTGCTGGCACTCTGCTAAGCAAAGCTGCAACTCCAGGACTCTGCTTAAAAACAGAACCAAGACAGGACTCTGCCTGAAAACAGAACCAAGACAGGACTCTGTCTGGAACGGACCCGAGACAAGGAAGCAAGCTACAAACAACGAGACCCAGCGAGAAGACTGTCGTAAAACTTACAGCGACTGTTATCAGACAAACCAGTCTGGGTCTGCTGTACACCTAAAAAACCCACAGTATACAAAAGAAACTGTGCCCTGCTATCTGCATAGCTAAAGATTCAACGAAGAGGACAGAGCGGACAGGCGCTGTTGTGGATCCTAAACCGAGGACTGGAGACTTTGTTGCAGCTGTTTGTTAATTCTGTTGAGAATTTAAACTTTTTTGCCAAGTTTCGATCCAACGTGTGACTGAAGACTTTGTTGCTGAGAGGAGAGTTTTGTACTGGACACTTCAACGGATTGAGTTTCCAAACCAGCGGACCAAAAGTCTAAGCTTCAAGGAACCGTTGAATATAATTCCAGTTGCATTTGCCTTTCATGGAACTAAATTAATTAATTGTAACACATTCACATAGAATTGAACTGTTAATTGTTTAGTTTGCACACTTTTGTTTGCGTGTGAAATAACATTTAGTAAAACTTGATGAAATAACTATAAGTAATCTACCTCATATTGTTGTATGAAGAACTTTAAGAGTTAACTTTCCATATACTTAATCTATATACCATTAATAAGTTTAATGTGATATATTCTTAAGATTGTCTGCATTCTCTCAGATGTATTCTATGTATTGGATGTGGGTGTGTGTGTGAGTAAGCTACCTCACAGCCTGCTCGCTGCTGCTGCTGATGTTAGGAGACAGGCGGTGTCATATGTCAATGGCCTGCTAGTCACTGCTAGCATGAGTGCAGTGAGAGGACTTTTGAATTGTGTTTTGTGCTTAGAGACTAAGAGATTTACTTTCTGACTTTTCTGATTTCTGTTTATTATTTGTGTACTTAATAAAATACTATTATTGATTAACCATTCCTTGTGTCTGCACGTGAATGTGTGTTCATAGTAAATCCTCGATCTTTAGAACATGTCAATTTAAATATTGTTAGTAAGAGAACTAATCAACCCAGATATTAAATTATCAATTATTGAATTGTTCCTACAGCTCACTAATATGTAATTTCACTATACAACATCATATGCTTATATTCAAAATAAATATAATTTGTATACAAATCATTAGCAGTAATTATGTAAACAATGCAGTTGCTTTTAATATGAACCAAAACAATTAAGTATAAGGTGACATTTAATGTGCGTTTACTTGGGATTTTGAAAACAGTTGTTAAAATTGTTAGCAAAACGAAAACATGTCTAATCCTATCACAGCTCAAAGAAACAAACTTGCAATTACCATCTTATATTAACTTCAGGTTTTTTTTGCACTGTTGACGAGTGTGATCCGCATCCTCGTGTCATTGTTGTGAAGTACTGGCTCACGAACGCTAAGGCTTCAGCAACTTGAGACAACGACGTTGGGAAACAAAACAGGTTTTTCCAGAAGAAAGCTGATCAATTAGCTAAACAGCAAGACATTCTTACACCCAATGCAAAGCATATGCATTGGGTGTAAGAGAAGGAGATGAATGTATCCTACCTGGTTACAGTGCATATTGCAAAAAAAAAAACCACTGCACAACTGACTGTTGTCGGTATGTTTGCAATGCTTGATGTTGAATTGAAAATTAAAACTTGTATTCATTATTTTGCAACACAATTTTAAATTGGTATTGTAACATGGAGGTAAATGAAGCAGTCCAGGAAAGTATTCTGGTCTCAAATGCATGGCCTCGCTAATAATTCCCAAATGCTAAAAAAAACATTTTGCATATTCGTATTATTTATTTAAACACATTTACGCATATTAAATATATTTAAGTCCACAGAAGCGCTAGTGCCATTATATCTCAACTCGCTTTCACCAGTAGCGAAAGCACACCGCCAGAAAGCTGGAACAATGTAGTGCTGCCGCGTGAATCACAAGCTTTGAGTACCTCACAAAGCTGCTTGTTACCATGGCAACTCACTACACTGTGGAGTCCCTTTCTGAAGGTGTTGCTGTAGTAACCACAGCCTGATGAGGCACCTACTGGATTTAGAGCAGTAAGAATTTGTTCGATTTTTAATTTGTTCAGTAATGGCTTTAGTTGAATCTTTTATTATATGCGACCTGAGGAAAATATGTTTACAGTAAGATCCCAAGAAGAGAGACGTTCAGTTGTTAAGGACGGCAGAATAATACTAGCACTGGAGATTTTGAAGAAAGACTGGAAACGAACACGGAAAAGAGTTCATAAAATCGAAGGCAGCGCTGTGAACAAACTGTTGTTGGCCATGTTTCCTTCTTTCAACTAAGTAAGACAAGGTTACATCTCTTTTAGTGAAAACTGTCAGTTGTTAATGTTTTTTAATTGATGGAGGTATTTTTTACATAGCGACTGCAGTCTATTACTTGAATGCATTAAAATGCTGTCAGCTGAGACATATATGCAGTCAGCTGAACAAAGTAAATTTACTTTTAGTATGTTAGCCATTGAGTGGGGGTGGTTATAACTATTTTGTGGTTAGTGCCTCACCTGTCAGTCACAAGCCGCCACTGTAATGCAATACACAATAACAAACAGGATAAATAAAAAGGGTTATTTTTTATAGGTTAACACACACAAAGCCAACTCTGTGTGTCTGACTCGGTAATAAAAAATAAAAAAACAGCAAGTTCTCCCACAGCTCCAAAACTCACTCATCACCCAGCCCCTCCTTCTGCCAGGCTTTTGCTCTGCCATGCACGCTCCCCAATCAAAAAGTCTGGGAAACACTGATGTAGAACACGTGATTGTAAGCATCTGACACTAGTGCGTACAATACGCTTCCAAATAAACATGTTCTGATTTTGAATGTGTGCTGCTTAAGAAAGGTTTTATTGTCATTGCAATTATTTCTTTACAAATTAAGCACTGCTCATATTTTGGTACAAGGGTTTTGTTTTCAGGATTGCATTTCAGTGAATATGATAACAACGAATTGAGAGAAATTACCTAGATTTTCTCTATCTTAGTAATTTTCTATTCATTTGAATTTTAAAAGAATATTCTAATATGAAAACACCAACCTAGGTTAATTTAGAAGACATTGAAAAATACATTTTTTATTGCGTTTCATTTAGTATTTTAAGTTCTGCACAACTGAGTATTTAATAGTTATGGATGAAGCCTAAATACTGTTTTGTTCTCTTCTTGTTTAGGCAGCCATGGATTTTGTAGTTGAAGAAGACCTGAAGGCTCACCTAACCTGCTGGTATATTCAGAAGTTTGTGAAGGAGAACCCACAGCCTCAATACCTGGAGCGTGTTTTCCATTGATACAGGGGTAGGGGGTTGGGGGGGGGGGGGGGGGGGTGTTATATTGTATTCATGGAGCATGGGAAACCCACACCCTATTTATTTTTTAGTTCCTTTGAACTATGCTTGCATGACTTGGTTCAGAACCCAACGCTGATCCACGATTGAGCTTTGCGGAAGTCATTCGAGGAATACATGCAGACAAGTTTAACTTGGAAATAAAGAAATCCGAAGAGCCAGTTCCTTTAAAGGTCTATAGCTGTAAGAACCCACTGCAGGGCTTGTAGATACAAGTTCCTCTATCACCAGTCATCTAACAGTCTCAATTCAATATTTAATAGAGTTTACAATAAAGAACTAAATGGTATCCATCTGTCCTTTGCAGCGCTTTGAAAGGCCATATAACTTAACCCTAGGCCTTTTTATCAGTGCAAAGGAAAGGTTCTCCAGTCAATCAGATGTCTGTTCCTGAAGAGGAACGGATTTATCCCTCTTTATTGAGATCAGTTTGCCTTAAGAAATTGCAAAAAAAAAACACACACACCAAGGCATTGGACTAGAATGCAATTGGGGTGCATGCGGAATGGGTGTACTGGGATCTTCTCAAGAGCAGCATGTGTCTGTTCTGGAAACTTGTGGAATTAAACACGAAGAAGCAGACCTGGAGCATCCATCAGCCCACAGATTCAGGGTTTTTCTATTGTTTAATGTAATAAGGGTATAAGGCTTGTTGTTCAATGCAGTGGAGTAAGTATAGTGTGGCAGAGCCACGATATCTGCTAAGGGTAGACCCTCTGATTCCAGGAGAACTCAAGCCCAGACTTCAGTGAAACTGCTGGTGATTTTCAAGCTTTGAAACTTTTTGACAATATACTACTTTTTATATACAACTGATATTCTGTGTGTACATGCAAATATTTATGTTGGTGTATCTTATTTTAGCCCGGTTGATTTGGTCAGCTATGCATAGCCAAGCAATTTTCTTGAAGACAGCATTTGTATTTGTTTTTTAAAGCAATGAAACAGTAAAATCACACCAATAGCTGAATAATTGAAGTTGCTGATAAAATGAAAAAAGAGAAATCAGTTGCATGCAAATAAAGGGTTTACTAGCGGAGTTCAGAATCATTCTCAAGCTCACAGGACTTGAGCCAGACAAGACAGTGCAGCCAGACCAGATGTGAAACAGGAAACACATTTGTGTTTGTTTGCTCAATCCTGGTTTCATTTACATTTGCAGGTAATGCTCATATACACGTTGTCATTGTTAAACCTGTAGAACATGCAACCAGTCTTTGTTCTACCATAAGTGACAATGAAACATGGTTAACATGGTCCTTTTCCTACCGATAGCACAATTAAACTGTGAAGACCTTGTTGCTGAGGGTTCAGATCTCCATAGTTGGAAGTTATGCATTTTTGTAAATTTGGATAATTCCCACTTTTCCAAGAGCAAGTCCAAACCAACACCACTCTGTTCTCTGGGAACATTGTTAAAAGGAAATGGACAGAATTGCCGTCAGTTATGATAAATATAAATATAAATGGTAAACCAAATATTTTTCTTCTTTTTTACCAAATATTTAACTGAATATTTATTGTATCATGAATTTCACAAGTTCTTCTTCAGTAAGTGTCATTTACTGTATCTTCATATATTGCATACCACTGTACTTACTGTTTGTGAAAATGAATGTACAATTTTAAATAAATACAAAAGTAAAATAGCCATACCGTGTAGGGTTTTGTTTTTGTATTTGAAGGTGATTTAACAGTAGAGAGTCCACAATAGGGTTAAACATTTACTCTTTGAAATGTACATTGATTGCCTTAGTGATACAAATACATATGTTTTAATATAGAAAAAACAACAAGTGTAAGTACTGTAATGTTAGGGTAATGCAGAGCTTTTTACAAATGTTATGTTTTTTTTGTTTTTTTTTGTATAGTTAAAAAATGCAGAACTCCTGCTGCGTTTACAAGAAACACTACGTTCCCTTCACTGTGGCTTGCATTGTACGTATCACAGGGATATTTTTTCAAACGTATTGCTGACTCTGGAAATGTGTGTTCGCACATCATGGGTCATAAATCAACTGGGCAATACATTTCTCAGCATTTATTTGTGATTGTTCACCAGGAGAAATAATTTCTCTGACAAAGATCACAGTGTATCCAGATCACGCTCCCTCCTGCAACAATGCTGGTTTTCTGTTCACACAATATGCCACTTGCTTAATTCTCTTTGATACAGTCATCCTGGGGTCATCTGGCTACAGCTCCTGCTGTTTCCCAGTCTATGGACAACCTATATTGTGTGCATAATGCAGAGAAGCTGTGCCTGGCCCAGTTTCCACAGTGGAGGCTTCTATTGCTGCGTTGGTACAGGCGCCTAATTTAGCGCTCCTGTCTAAGGACGCTATCTGCCCCAGCAAACAGTGTTGGGTCTCAGATGACTGAGCATCTTTTAACAGCATTCTGGTAGCCTATCAGTTACGTTTGTTGCAGTCCCTCTCTGATAGCCACAGGCCATCACCACAACAACTGGATGAGGTGCGCCTGATCAATAAGAACCTGCTCCTTCTGTCTAAACTGAATGGGCAGGCAGTGGGTAGAAACCTGGCTGCACTGGTAGCCACATGCAGGCAGCTTTGCTTTCCCAGGCAAGCGTGCCTGATGGGGACAAAGCACCACTGTTGGATGCCCCTATTACACCGGGGCATACCTTTGGTCCCACGATGCGTAAGCTGCAAACTGGCACCCCTGGCCGCAGTAGCCTCGAACCAGCACAGTCAGCTGCGTCTGCTGCCAGAGGTATTCAGAACCGGCATGCAGCTGTTCACCGCAGAGGCAAAAACCTCATGCCAAGCCACAAGACAAGCAGCGGCCCTACGGGTTTGCTACCACAGGCCAGGGTCCCTTCTCGGGGAGCCATCTGGAGTAATGCCCTCTGTGCACCATGGACATCTGGGTGCTTACTACCATTTAAACCGGCTACTCTGCAGTTCTTCAGGCACGGCCCTCCTCCCTTTCGGGGCGTGAGTCCAGCATCAATCACGGACCCGCAACATGCCGCAGTGGTGTCTCAGGAGGTAGCAGCTCTGCTGCAAAAGAGAATCTATTCTGGTAACTCCCTCCGTTTAGATGAAAGGTTCTACTCCAGGTATTTCCTGGTGCCCATGCTGGATGGTGGTCTCAGACAGGTCAACCCTTGTCTGAGCCGAAGGAAATTCAAAACGTTGACGATGCAACAGGTGTTGCCGTCAATCAGGCCAGGCGACTCTTTAACACGGTGGACCTCAAAAATGCCTATTTCTACAACCCCATAAACCCAGCACACAGGAAGTACCTGTGATTCTCCTTTCAGGGAACAGTGTAGGGGTTCCAGGCCTTGCCGTTTGGTCTCTCTCTAGCTCCCTGTGCCTTTTTAAAGTGCATGGAAGCTGTCCTGGCTCCGTTGAGACTCAAAGGCATCGGAGTTCTCAATTAGTTGGACGACTGGCTTGTTTCTGCACCGTCTCCAGCTCAGGCAGACGCTCAAACTGAACTTGTCACCAGCTACCATCAACAGTTGGGTCTTACAGTGAATCATGCGAAGAGCCAGTTTATGCCTTCTCAGACAGCCTCCTATCTGGGAGTGTGCTTGGGGTCCAGGTACATGCTGTCCACTCTGTCGGACGGCAGAGTGCTGAGAATAGCCACCTGTTTAGAGCTCTTTCATCTCAACAGAGTGACAGTAGTAACGTTCCAGAAACTTCTGGGCTTTTTTGGCAGCAGCTTCTCAAACCATACCTTTGGGTCTCCTGCGCATGCGCCCTCTGCAATCCTAGTTCAACAGCAGGTGGTGGAAACAGCTTGCTAATCTGTGCCTCAGTGTAGCGTTGGGCAGTGTCACAAGGGCAGGGGTGCTGTGAGGAATGGCAGGAGGGCATAGGAAGTGTTGAACCTGCAGGTAGTTTACCTGGCCTTGCAGAATTTTTTGCAGCAAGCTTGGTGGTCTATATAAACCACCAGGGTGGCCTCAGGTCTCCGTCTCCATCACATGGCCCACAAGTTTTTGCTCTGGGTACATGTGAACCTCCTCTCAGTGTGGACAGTACATCTGCCCGGGGTGACAAACTGGGTGGCGGACCTCCTCTCGTGGGGAATTCCCAGAGCCTCAGAGTGGAAGCTTCACCCCCGAGATGGTGAGCCTTATTTCGGTGAGATTTGGGAGAGCAGAAAGAGATCCACCGTCCCCTTTGGTTCTCCATAACAGAGGCGGGGACCCGTTAGCGATAGATGTCTTGGCACACCAGTGGCTGAGGCAATTGTTATATGCCTTTGCATTGCTCGCTGTGCACCTGCTGTGTCTGGAGAAAATCAGGCAGGACTAGGCCAAGGTGCTGTTAGTAGCCCTTTATTTATGCCCTGGTTTACAGCCCTGATGCAGTCAGGCATGGGGGATCTTATGGCATCCCAACCCATCGAGCCTGCAGCTCTGGGTCTGGCCCCTGAACGGCTGCATTGAGCCGTCTGGAGCTGACCAATATGGTTATTAACACCCTGCAAAATGCCACAGCAGTGTCCACACATTCCCAGTACGGGTACTTTCAGACTTCATGCCTACCATGGGGTCCTACCCCATGACCTGTCCCATGGCAGTTATACTGCAATTTTTGTAGGAACCGTTTGATGAGGGGAAATCCCCCTCTACATTAAAGGTCTATCTGGAAGCTATTTCAACTCAAATCGCCTCAATTAGTGCGCAGCACTCCTTTTCATGGACGTTGATTCCAGCCACACTTGTCACCAATTGGCCCATCTGTATCCACTCGCATTCAATTTACATTACTAGCTAAAAGCAGGTCAGTCAAGAGAGGAAGCAGCTGGCTGGATAGTGACAGGAAAGCAGCCAGTTAAGGGGTCGGGTCACTTTCACCCTCCAGTTGACCAAGCAAGTCCAACACTAACTGAAAGTATAGCTTGCAAACAGTGATTACTTTAACCAAGTGCAGTACCAGAGATCATGTTTTAAAATAAAATAATAACATGTTTTTTTGAGACTTACATAATAAATGGGAGAGCACAACCTGCAAGAGTTTTGGATTTATTGTACTAGCTACAATCACGTCAATGCAAAACTATACCACTAAGTTTCATTTGGATTCTGTTTGTGAAATATTTAACATCATAATTATCCCAAAATTGCCCTATTTATTCATAAAAAAAATGTTTCCCAAAAACAGTCATATGATCACGCAAGTGGAAAATATGCCTGTAGTATCTCAAGCTGTACTTTGAATACTAACTTTACAATTCATGGGATCTATTCTTTATCTATATTTCAGGGATTAACGCTACAGTCCATGTTGAGGGACCTATTATCTAGATTTCAGGGGCACAATCTTGTCCTTATTAAGAGCAGATGTAATGGTTCACCAAAAAAAAAAAACAGTAAAACATTTTTAGTCTGTAGTTTAATTTCTACAATGCAGATGCAACAATAACCAAGGGCAATAAACCAATTGAATAGGAACTGAATATTTTAATGATAATATTAATTTTTAAACAGTAAAAAAAAAATACTTGATAGGTGAATAAAGTGACTGTAGCTTTTAGGGTATGATACCCCTAAAAAGTATTGGGGCAAACTTGGGTGGAGCATTGTTGCCCAATTTACCCGACTCATATCCCTTGGTTACTAAATATGTTAATATCCCTTAGTCTGTTCTATCTTCAAATATAAAATATTTTCATGAGCGATATTACAGGTGCAAGGCTCCCCTGAATATCCATTTACTACCAATACAGAAAGCTCGGGTGGAATGAGTCTAATAATATAATTGCAAGTGATGTTTCCCAAAAAGAATAACAAACATTTATTTCTACTAAAGATAATTATTTTGCATAGAAAATCCTAGTTAGATCGACATTTAAAAATTCCAACAGATTTAGCAGAGGTGGCTTGGGAGAGGGTAAATGGGTATAATGCTTACTGGAGTAAATCTGACAACCTGGTCGTTCCAAGGGTTGGCACATGTTTGGATAAAATGTCCTTTGCCTATTGGCTTCCAAAAACTTTAAACTCTTTTAACCACGATATAAGTACATTTGATCGTCTCTCTCTTTTAAATGTTTTTAAAATTGTTTAGGGCTTCATGTAAATGTTTTGATCCTGATTAAGGATCTGCACTCCTAAAATGATTAGGACAGTACCACACATGATATTTTGTTGTTTAATTGTATCTTTGTTGACAGGACCCCCTTGTAAATGAGCTCTAGGTCTCAATGGGTTAAATTCCTATTTAATAAAAAGTGTACAGCTCTTTGACAGGAGGAATCTGTTGGTAAAAGCAAGATGTACCACCACGTGTCACTGTAAAACAGGTCGATGCTTTTCACAGTACTGGAAACAAAAAAGCTTTATGCACTTAAATGCAAAATGTAAAAAGTATTTGAAAATATGTGCAACTTTCATCCATCATCTGTAACTACTTAATCCTATAGAGGGTTGCTGTGAGCCAGAGCATAACCCAGCAGACATCGGGCACAAGGCAGGACTACATCCTGGATGGAACACCAGTCCATCGCAGGGCAACTAAGAGAGGCCAATCCACCTAGCCAGCATGTCTTTAGGAAACCCATGCGAACACAGACAGAACATGCAAGCTCCACACAGAGAGACCCCTGAAGCTGCAATTGAACATAGGACCCTGGAGCTGTGAGGCAGCAGCGCTAACCACCGCGCCACCCATGCAACTTTTTTGCTCTACTTAAATAATGCACACTACTCAATAATGCACTATAGCTTGATATGTTTTTAAAATATAATAATTAATGAAGTAAATAACAGTGTAAGACAACTGAGTGAGCCTTATTGAAGTATAGTGTAGTTGCTATAAAGACCTTGCACACTGAATTGAAAGACTGATAGTTTGACACCCCCTTATTTAAAATGATGTAAGAACAAATACTTTAATAAATAGTGAGTTCTCCTTTAATGGCACATTCTCATAGGCATAACATAAAAAGTAGCTTTACAAATGAAGTTCCTACTGAGCAGATGCTGAACTACCATCTCCTTAGTTATTTTAGACATTGACTGCTGACCTAGTAAATCTACACATATACCAGTTATTTTATAGATTTACCAATTTTATACATGAACTGTGACACACACACACACACACACACACGAACACGCATACGCAAGTAAGCTTGCAAATCCCTTGTTCCACGCATGGACAACTTTGATCATGTAATTCATGGGTTGGGTTCCAAAATATTGGCTCGTTCAACCAATATACTCCATCTGGAAGAAGTACTAACATCACAAGTTAGCAAAGACAATTAATGTACCACATTTCATCACTGCAGTTATTGCATGTATATGTCTTTCTACACTGATGTCACTTTGTTTTCTATATTTTCTTTTGAGTGTTCCACCTGAAGGCTTCACTGTTATAATTGTATTTGTTTATTGTACACAACAGTTTATTTCCTTTTGTACCTAATCATTACATTTACATTTGGTTTTCTACTGCATTCATGATGACTTCTTTACCCAGGTCGCAACAAGCAACATTTGAGTGGCTGTGCCTTTTCTTGTTACCAATTCATAAAAATAATAATAAAGACTGTAACCCAAGGTTTTGAGGTTGTCTAGTGACTCATTTTGAAAGCTTTGAAATAAAGCAATGCTGAAAGGGCACATAAGGACCTTTTTATTTTATTTTATTGTGTTACATGTTCCCATATGTTGCTACAGCTGTTTACTTAAGGTGTGTGTATTGTTTTAATATATATATTTTTTTACATTTTGACCACTTTTTTAAACTTTTAAATTGCATTCCGTGCCTCAAGATGGCTTCCCATGTACCTGCATGGACCTTTCAGAACTACTGAGATGGATTTACCAGAGAGCAGGAGGATGACAGGAAATGTAGTTGTAATTGTATTGCCATCAATACTCTGTTCCAAAATTACTTACAAAACTCTATCACTAACCTGCAATGCTGCAGGACATGGCTGTTAAGGATAAGATCATCAACCCTTTTATTATAATACTCATGTAGAAAGTTGTACTTCAAGCCAAAGAAAAATCTGAGAAAAACCAAAGTAACATAACTTGTAGTTTCTCCTAAATAGTAGTTTCAAATAAATGTGCACAACGGAGCTTTTTGCTGTGCAAGTTGGGATAGAACTTGCAATTATGAATACAAGGATCAGAATTCATGATCACATGGTAATTCCACTAGCAAGCATGCATATGTATAGCTTTTTGTTCCACTGGATAATAGAAACCATCACCTCTACAATACATGCATGTAAACAAATCTTTACTTTTGAATATCACACCTATTTGTTTTATCATTTTAAATAACAATGGTAATGTAGCAAAATATATGCACCAACATGATGACAAACTTTTTTATTTTTTTGGAATCAGCAATTATTTTTCTGACTTTCTCCCCAAATTTTTTATTTCAATCCAACCCACTGCTGTGCAGACTCAGGAGAGACAGACACACCTTTCCTCCATCAGCTTCTTTTTACTACTGCAGGCCTGCCATACAGCCACCTCAGAGGTGCAGTGTCAGAGGACCATGCAGCTCTGGCCTGTCCACAGGGGTTGCTGGTGCATGCTGAGCTGAGGACACCCTGGCTGACCTAAGCCCTCCCCCAACTGGATGGCATTTGGCCAATTCTGTGCTGTCACCTGGGAGCTCCTGTCCACGTTTGCCAGCGGAATAACCTGGACTTGAACTGGCGACCTCCAGGCTATAAGGCACATCCTGTACTCCATGTGGAGTGCCTTTACCAGATTTGCACTTGGGAGCCCCTATCATCATGGGCTTTTGACCTAAATAAGTTCCAATGTAAAATAATATAGCTCATTGCTTTGGCTGACTTACCTACAAAGTGGCAGTCAGAGTAGGCATCCATGTGTCTAGTGTGCTTACAGACATTAAATAGTCCCCACGGAAATCCGCAGGAAAGGTTCCTAAAATTTGTAATGAGAAAAGAGTGTTTTCTGTAGAATTCTGTGGTGGTGACTTTTTAATGAAAAACAGTGTTAATGAGTATAAATAAATAAGAAAAAGTAAGTCACAGTTAGTTAAATTCATTTTTTATTAAACCACATTATTAAAATCTGAAAAAAACAGAACAAACATGTTTGCCATATTTTCTGGAAATCAAATAAGAAAGAAAACAGATACAATAAAGCAGTGAGTTCACTTTTTTTAACTCTTACAGCACTGACTATTGGATGCCATTTTTTTAAATATACATAAAACATAACAATTCTTAATAAATAAATTAAATACAGTTATGGCCAATAAATATGACTGTATTTAATCACATTAATAATAATAACATTTGCCTAGCAGAATAAGATTGTAGTGGTGCACTGGGATTCAAATGAGCACTGGTACATTTCACAAATGCACTGTTTTACAAATGTGTACTAGGCTTAGAGATTTTTTTCTACACAAGTAACAGGGTATTTTTAGATACATTTGCTGTTCACCAAAATGTTGTACTTTTAAAACATATCCACATCAAGACAGCACATAGAAGTAGTTTGGAAACTGTGACAAGCGACACTGATTGGCTGATAAACTAGCATTTTTGTTTCTTTGACCAGGGCCACAATCATGGGTTTCCATGCTGGTCAATTTACACGTGAAATGGCGATGCGCGTGCACGTTTGGAAGAATTACTTGAGTAAATCAGACCAAAGAGGGATAGGGTAAATCTCATTTGCTTGTGTAAATGATGAAACACACAGGAAAATCCACACCCAGTTTTGCATGGAAACCCGCATTTCACGTGTAAATGTTAATGAGCGTGTTTATCCTTAACTATAAATACTGTAAGGGAGCGGGTCAATTGTTTCTGCAGAAAGTAATGGCTGATGGGCAATTTTATGTTTAGCAGTGGTGTAGTTCACCTTAATGATAATGCGGGCGGCTTTTTAATTTTTTTTTTTTTTTTTTTTTTTTTTTTTTCTGTGTCTGTTCTATCATGTTGTATATCTCTTGTGGGTTTACAGTTCTGTATGAAACCACTTACCATGAATTGCGCTATGCCCTTGTTATAGTATTAAAGAGCAAGTGAGCCAGCACAGACCCACTGGCAATAGCTGCCTCCCTGGAGGTAGCACAGACTGACTGTAATACTAATTATGTACCTTTTAAAATTAAGCTTTTACAATGTCATAACTACACTACAACTAATACAAATAAAGCCCAATATGACCAGTTCTTCACAACCAATAATTATTTACATTTCTTAC
Source organism: Polyodon spathula (assembly GCF_017654505.1). Lineage (NCBI taxonomy): Eukaryota > Metazoa > Chordata > Actinopteri > Acipenseriformes > Polyodontidae > Polyodon > Polyodon spathula. Next base: position 4,645,105 of record NC_054559.1, on the reverse strand, counting down.
AATGGTAAAAAACGTTGAACCTCAAAACTGCATTTTCTCCATTGTATATATAATTCCTGTTAATAAAAATGAAGGCAAATACTCTTAAATAACCTCAAAAAAACATTGAGTCAACTGGCAGTCGGCATTAAGAGCTATGAGACAGATCCAGAAGGCTGACTCAGGGCCTGTGCTGCCCCGAGGCTGCAGTTCAGGGCAAAAATTATACAGTGCCTATAGTATCTACCCCCCTTGGACGTTTTCACAGTTTGTGTTACAACCTGAAATCTCGATGCATTTAAATGGGATTTTTTTTCCTTTGATTTATACAAGCTACTCAAAACTTTGAAGAGGCAAGATTTTCTATTGTGAAACAACAGTTAATGAAAATAAAAAAAACTGAAATGTCTTGGTTAGATAAGTATTCACCCCCCGAGTCAATACTTGGTAGAACAACCTTTGGCAGCAATTACAGCTGTGAGTCTTTTGGGATAAGTCTCTACCAGGTTTGCACATCTGGATTGTGCAATATTCACCCATTCTTCTTGGCAAAATTGTTCAAGTTCTGTCAAGTTGGATGGGGATCGTTGGTGGACAGCAATCTTCAAGTCTTGCCACAGATTCTCAATCGGATTCAAGTCCAGGCTTTGACTGGGCCACTCTAGGACATTCACTTTATTGTTTTTAAGCCACTCCAGTATCGATTTGGCTGTGTGCTTTTTGGGGTCATTGTCCTGCTGAAAGGTAAACCTCTGTCCCAGTCTTAGGTCTTTTGCAGACTGAAGCAGGTTTTCCTCAAGGATTTGCCTGTATTTAGCTCCATCCATTTTGCCCTCTGCCCTGACAAGCTTCCCAGTCCCTGCTGATGAAAAGCATCCCCATTGCAGGATGCTGCCACCACCATGCCTCACAGTAGGCACCTGGGTGGTGTGCTGTGTTGGGTTTGCGCCAGAAGCAACACTTTGCATTTAGGTCAAATAGTTCAATTTTTGTTTCAGCGGAACACAGAATCTTTTGTCACATCTTTTCAGAGTATCCCACATGCCTTTTTACAAATTCCAAGCAGGATTTTACATGGGCTTTTTTTTTCAGAAATTGTTTCCTTCTTGCCACTATTCCATACAGGCCAGATTTGTGGAGTACCTCAGCTATTGTTGAAACGTGGACAGTTTCCCCCATCTCAGCCATGGAACGCTGTAGGTCTTTCAAAGTTGTCATTGGCCCCTTGGTGTCTTCTCTGACCAATGCCCTTCTTACCCGGCTGCTCAGTTTGGGAGGACGGCCTCCTCTAAGCAGATTCTGGGTGGTGCCGTATACCTTTCATTTCTTAATGATCGACTTGACTATGCTCCAAGGGATAGTCAATGCCTTTGAAATCTTTTTATACCCCTCCCGTGATCTGTGCCTTTCTACAACTTTATCCCTGACTTGTTTTGAAGCTCCATGGCCTTCATAGTAGTATCTTTGCTTTGAATGTACTACCCAACTGTGGGATCTTACAAAGACAGGTGTATTTAATCTGAAATCATGTGAACCAGTTTTATTGCACACAGATGGACTCCATTTAACTTATTGTGTGAATTCTGAAGTTAATTGGTTGCACCTGAGCTTATTTAGGAGTGTCATAGCAAAGGGAGTCAATAGTTACCTAATGAAGACTTTTCAGGTTTTTATTTTTAATTGATCTGTTTTTTTTCACACACACACACACACACACACACACACACCATTTTTTCACGTATTGAAAGTGTTGAGTAGGTTGTGTAAATCAAAGGAAAAAAAATCCCATTTAAATGCATCAAGATTTCAGGTTGTAACACAACAAACTGTGAAAATGTCCAAGGGGGTGAATCCTTCTATAGGCACTGTAGAGGAGTTGTGATGGAAGATAAGAGACGTTTGTTTCTAAACTTAAACAACATTGCAATAATTTGATCATGAGGGGATGTAGGCAACTGACAGTGACAAAGTAACTTTTTTTACTATTTAGATTTTGCAACTGTCGGCTGGAATGGGGGTGAAAGATACCATTGTTATGCATTAGCTGTTTATTCCTTTTGGGGAAAATATGGCTTATTTGCTTATATTTTGTATTTGTATGCCGATTCTTTGTTTTATTTCAAGTGGTGCAAACCTTGCACTGGAGCAAATGCTGTTTTGGTTTTGAATGAATTTGAATGAATGAATCAGCTTTGCTGAGTGTTTAAATGGTGAGAAACCCCAAGCGTGTTGTATACTGGAGCCCTGCTTCAGTGCAATGGGATTGAAATACAATTCCTATCGTCATTTTTTTCTTAATGGGTAGAATGCTGTACGTGCAACTATTATGACAGCCCCACAATAGTAGGGCAGTGTATGTCTATATATATATATATACAGACACACACACAGTGCCGAGAAAACGTTTGTGAACCCCTGGTTTTATCAGCTCAATTAAGGGACTAATTAGAATCTAGTGTTTAAATAATTAGGTAGATCTTCAGGGTTGAGTTTGGGAGGCCCCATCCTATATAAAGATCAGAAACTTTGTGAGTTTGGTCTTCACCATACAGGTGTGTGGAAACACATCATGCCACGATCAAAAGAAACAACTGAGGACCTCAGAAAAACTGTTATTGATGCTCATTAGTCTAGAAAGGGTTACGAAACCATTTGTGAGGATTTGGAGCTCCACCAACCCACTGTCAGACAAATGGAGAAAGTTCAGGACCACGGTCACTCTACCCAGAAGCAGTCGTTCTACCAAAATCTATCCAAGAACAAACAGGAAAATCATCAAGGAAGTCACAAAAAACCCCAGAACAATATCCAAGGATCTGCAGGCCACTCTCGCCTTGGCTAATGTGAGTGTTCATGACTCAACTATCAGAATAAGACTAAACAAGAATCATGTTCATGGCAGGATAGCCAGGAGGAAACCACTGCTCTCTAAAAAGAACATTGCTGCCCAACTGAAGTTAACCAAAGAGAACATAGATGATCCACAAGACTTCTGGAACAATGTTCTCTGGACAGACAAGTCAAAGGTAGAACTTTTTGGCCTCAATGAGAAACATTATGTTTGGCGAAAACCAAACACTGCATTAGAACAGCAGAACATCATCCCAACTGTTAAGCATGGTGGTTGGAGTGTGATGGCTTGGGGCTGCTTTGCTGCCTCAGGACCTGGACAGCTTGACATCATTGACACAACCATGAATTCTGCATTGTATCAAAAGATTCTAGAGGAGAATGTCAGGCCACCCGTCCGTGAGCTGAAGCTGAACTGAAAGTGGTCACGCAGCAAGACAATGATCCTAAACATACAAGCAGAGCTACAAAAGAATGGCTGAAGAAGAAATTCCATGTTTTGGAATGGCCTAGTCAAAGTCCAGACCTAAACCCTACTGAAATGTTGTGGCAGGACCTGAAGCGAGCTGTCCATGCAAGGAAGCCCTCAAATGTTACCGAGTTGAAGCAGTTCTGTAAGAAGGAATGGGCCAAAATTCCTCAAAACCGATGTGAGAGACTGACCAACAGTGTTTATCTGTTTCTGTGTTTTGTGTTAGTTTGGTTAATAAAGTGTGTAACAGCACTTTAAAATTGCAGTTTTCGGTCTCTGGGTCTAATTCCTGTCCGTAGCCAGCCTGCACGGTGATGCTACTACTCTGTCACAATGTTGCATAATGTTTAAATTCTTAAACATTAGATTTTACTGTATAGCCAAGGAATAAATGCAAAAATTATGTATTTTGTATTGCTACAATAGGACTATGAAGGCTTACCAGAAGTCCCGGAAAAACTGGGATTGTCCCAGTTAAACCTTATTTTTTTGTCCCAGTAACTGTACAGTGTGCTTAGCAAGTTAATAGCAGAGATTTTTATTACATGAGAGTAGCTGTCATTTGTGATTTTCCCAGGTTTCACCAAGATCAAATTACATAGTAGTCGTGGGGACCAACCAAGATGTAGCTTCACTGTAGTATATGATCCTCCTGTGCCTTTCCACTGGCTGAAGTGTAATGCTGGCTCCAGGGATCAGCCTATTTGCTGCCTCCCTAGAGCCCCAGCATGGCAACCGTCTGGAATGGGTTGGATGGGGCACCTCCCGTCTTAGGCTTTTCTACTTCTCTCTGCCTCTTCGGATAGAGCCTTCAATGCTGCAATTCATGTTCACTGAATCCAGTATCTCTGAGAAGCCTGTTGGTTGCTCTCCTGGATGGAGGAATGCTGCAGTTCTCTGTGTGCAAGGTATTGCTGATATTGGCAGTGAGCTGTTTATCTTATTACGCTGTTCTTCCAGTGCTAATGCCAAGCACAGTAGTTGTTCATAACACCAAGTGAAGAAACACTGGTGAAGAGCCTCTTTCCATCCTGTAAGGATGTTCTTCAGCTTATGTCTTTTCAAGCTATTTCTCCAACTCCGGCTTAGTTGTTGTAAGTATAACTTTCTTTTTACTGATGAGGAAGTTCTTCACAAATGCATCTTTATAAAAGCTGGTTCTTGCATGCTCCTTTTACATTGCTTTCGTAGGGATTGTGCTTTGCACAACTTTGCAAGCTTCGCAGAAGAATGTGGACCTTCTGACTTCAGCAAGTTAACTGCAGAGTAACAGATTAGGTTGTGTTATCACCATTAAAAAATAAAATAAACAATGCATTATGCGTTTAATAACTTCTTGGACCCTGTCTAGTTTTTCAAAACTGTATCTTGGTGTGTGTGTGTATATATATATATATATATATATATATATATATATATATATATATATATATATATATATATATATATGTATGTATGTTTTGGTCAGGTGACAATCGAAGGATACCATCTGCAATAGATACACCCAACATTTAACACTTGAATTATGCTTGTTATTATAAACAATTATTTCAACTGCTTCAGAGTTGCTATGATATCAGTGAATTGAACAAAAATCTGTATCTGTGGACTGCTGTTGTTACTAGTCAGGTTTTATTGCTCAGCATTTACTTTTTCACCCCCACATCAGTGAAGCCATCAGGTGACTTCTGACATGTGTTCAGCTGCTGCCAGCCACTGCACACTGACTGGATTGCTCTGGTATTTTTGGCTGCAAAAGAAAATGTATCCTCCATAAAAGCAACTACTGAGTAAGTTTTATAACATGTTAATGCTCCCAGTTCTTTATCCAGACATGGCATTCAAGTGAAATTAAGGCCCAATTGCATGTGTCTTCCTGAAGCACCACGTCAATTAAAGAAAGAGACTACTCTCAGTACCTCTTGCTTCACTGTAAGGGGCGGAATACAAAAACAATACGCCACGACCTCCTTGCTTCACTGTAAGGGGTGGAATAATAACACGTGTGCTCCTAGAAGTTGTGAACACGGCAAGTCCCTTGCATGGTTGATAATGGGTTGATTAATTAAGTGACTAGACACAGTAGACTTTACATATAATTTCAATATGCTGAACGCAAATACTTGAAACTGAAGGTTACATACGATATGTATCATTATTTGCTACCTAATACCTGCGTTGAGGTCACACGTCAGAGTATCTGTGCTGAGTAACACCAACTTTCCCACACCGACAAACTGCGTTGACGAGAATACTTTTTTATAACTAGAATTTTTTGGAAAAATATACATTTAGTCCTCCTGTATTGCAACTTTTAAACAGTGATGACCACCACATTTTCGTCTCACGTTTACAATAAACAACAAGCATAATTTGTCCTACACAGGGTACCGTAACTCTGTCCTTGCATTCGATTTGACAAACGGCCGCTCTTTACCGGGTTGTGGGAAATGTAGTCATTTTTTCCCCGCACCGTTATTTATTACTTACGCGTGTTCTGCAACTATGCGTGTGTTGCTCACAGTATTTCCTTAAGAACGTAATCGTATTGAAACGAGCCTTTTGTATGGCGGGATCCGTAGTCTGCAGAGATTAGCCACAGTATGCACGAATAAGCATCTTTGGCAAACTAACTACGTTTCCCGTGATGCGTTGCGTTGCATTCTGACGACAGCAGTGTGTCGAGTCTCCAAGATGGCGGCGTGGGGAAGGAGGCGCGGTGTCACAGGCAGCAGGGAGAGGTCAGTGCTACTTTATTTACACCCCCAAGCAAACTTTTACATGTACGAATTCATTTACATTACATTTGTTTCTGATATTTTTTTAGGGCCACAGTTTATCCATGTTTACTGACAGTTCCTTGATCCTTTTCATCTCTGGCGCTGATAAGTCTCTGCTTGTTTGGCAATTTTGGTTACCCCTGCAGAACTAGTATTACAGATTTGCTCAAAAGCACGATAGACATTATTTACTTATTGCAATATTGGGAACTGTAATACGTGTTTCGTGATGGAGACGTTTTGTTTCCAATTTTCAGACTTGCCTTTTGCAAGAGTGAGGACTATAAAGATAAAGTAGAAAGTACATTAACAAATTAACATAAAGTGGAACCTTTTATTAATATATTTTATACATATGTGGTCCCTTATGAGCTGTAAACAAGGGTTCTAATGATATGTTATTTTTCTTTACTGTCAAGATATTCCATGCACACTGTTGTAATTTACCAGCCAACCCAGTTTTGTTCTTCCTTTAGGGATTATAGACTGTGCAAATTAACTGTTGGTAGCATGCCACAATGAAGTTTAAAAATAACAAATCAATAAAAACAGCCCGAGTGTGTGTAGCTTCTCCAGGATAGTGCTGGTTGAGAAACGTCATTAGCGCAGGCCGCCGAAGGTGAAGCCATTTCTTAGGCTGTATGTTTAAAAGTACTGCTAACAAATTTTATGAAAGTTTTTTCTTCCGTTTATAGCAAATCGCTCTCGAGTATTACACATTATACATTTGTTAAAACAATTTTTTTAAATATATATATAGATATATATCATATATAGATATAATATATATATATATATTGTTATATATTATATATATTATATAATATATATATATATATATATATATATATATATATATATATATCAGATATTTAGTATTTTTATGAGGTCTAGAAGAGACCAATACATATGTGCTACTTTAAAATCTCTTGAAATTAAAACATGAACGTGTTTTAATCATTTGTGTACTGTTTTGAACAATTCTAAATGTTTCTTCATAACCTGTTTCATTTTGTTTTCTACAGTGGAATAGGATTTGTCCTCACTTGGTACCTGGTGTAAATAAATATCTAAACAATCCAAACAGCCGACTTGACCCTGCAGCGTAATAGTGAACCTGTGTTGTCATTGTAGTAAAGTAAACCATTTATTTTATTTATTGTTCTTTAAGTTGCTTGTAAAATCCGATTTTAGTCACATCATACTAGTAGCAGATGTATATACTGTACATGTTTAAAATAAATTACTATTATTAATAATGATTTGAATATGTATAATAGAATTTTAGCCCATTATTTATATTACAATTACCATAGGGTGCTGTAGCCAACCGTTTTCAGAATAGTGTTACAAATGATTAGCAGTTGGCTAGTGATTTTTGCTCTTGCTGTTTTTGGCATACCTGTATTACACAAGTATTCCAGAGACCACAATCTCATTTTTAAACTGTTGAGTTGATACTCAAGCCACAAATAACTGCTATGTATTGGGACCTATACATTTTACGTTTAGTGCTGTATCTTTACAATCACTTAAACTGCTGTCCTGTTCCAGTAGTCCAGAAACATGAATACTCTCAATATAACCAGTGTCTACTTGCAAGTCATGTTATTAGTTTTTTTTTTTCTTGCTATAAAAAGTAATATTACATTTTATGTAATTTTGTCTTGTCAATGCAATTCACAAGCAAGGTCTGGAAATTTAACATTTTACATAAATAGATCAAACATTAGGCAAGACTTGCATACAACTGTAGAAATTATGCAAATCTGGGACAAAAAAAAACTCACCTAAATATGAAACCAGAGAAACAGGGATCAGCACTACAGTAAAAAGATGGGAAATCTACAAATAGGGCCAATTTACAAAAAGGCTCAGTCTCAGCTAGGAACTCCCATGTTCCTTTTCTCTTTGTAATTTGTCAGCTTGGCTTGAGTATGAAAGGCGACGCACATCCTAGCCTTTGTTGCTGTTGCCCACACTGTACCTGTTTGGTTGATGAATAGAGGACTTCATTACCAAGGTTTATTAATCGAGCACTTTCTTGGGCACTAAACTTGGAATGAAGATACGGCTTGGAGCATAAAAATCACAATTTTACAGTCCAGTAATGTCTCTAATGGGGAGGTAGGAGATCTCAACAGCTAAAATACATTGACATGCACAGTACTGCAAAGTCTGAAGACTGCAAGGTCTGAGTCCCCTGACTCCAAGCTAGGGAAGCAGATAGTCCAATTCCAAATGTGGTTAATAAACTAATGACTGTAGTGAAATTAAGATCTGCCAAAGGTTATGGGCTGTTAGAAAACAGCAAGTGGAGTTCTGCTCCTGGTATCAGAGTCCAGGGCTTGAAATTAGCACCAGCCCTGCATCAGTTGTCATAATGCCCCTCAAAATGTATGTCTGCTCACGGCCGTTATGGCCGCAGTTCCCTTACAGCAACTAGAGAGACGCCTGAATTAGGAAGTTTTTGGGTCCAAACAGTAACATGATTGCTTGATTTCCGTGGTTAAGTAACACCAGTTCCATACACAACACTTGTCAATATTTGTGAATGCGCTATGATGTTGGTCTGTAAAGGAGTGGGGGGACCATATAGCATGTCTGAGCTTGAGACAGACAATAGAAATCTGATCAAACACAAATGTCTGGAAGTCCAGAGGTGCTGTATTAACACCAGCAGAACACAGGATCCCCAGGTTCATACAGCAGTGACCAAATGTGTCGGAGTACTATTGTGTAAAAATTTTGCTTAAAATTAAACGGGGCATTTAAGAAATTTAGAACAATGAAAAACTAAAATAAAAATACACTGTTTGTGTGTTGCACATGTGCTATTAACAAAAATGACCAGAACTTAAAATAATTATATTGAAGGGCTGAAATGCAGCAAAAGGTGAATAATTTAAAAAAAAAAAAAAAAAAAAAGGGGAAGTGAAAAGGTTTTCTTTAACTCCAATAAACCATTGTTGTCTTTTGCCTATCAAATCCTAGGGTGCCTAAATAAAGTTTTGAGTTAACACAAACAGATTAAGACAATCATCCTTCTGGAGTCTGTGGATGATTTATTGTGCAGCGACTTGCCTAGTTACACGATTAGCTCATAGTATATCTTGACTTCAGCCAAAGAAGCAAACTGACCATTTTAAGTAAGAATGGTTACAGCAGAACACATATAAATACTTGGGACTGTAATTAGGAAGTTTGGTAATTTAAAAAGAATGACTTGGAATTATCTAAAATATATGATATTGTGTTTACTGTGGTGTATTTTTAATATAATGTAAATAACAATAAAATCACTGAAACGTGATTTACTGAAACAATAAATGGTTACATGTACGTAAAAATCATAAGAGCTGGCAGTGTTACATGCTCTCAGACCAGGACACCACTAACTAGCACTGAGCATGCAAGCTGCAGCATGCTGTTTCCCATATTACAACTGTAGTGCTACCGAGTTTCCATTCTTGGCCAATTCCGTTCTTTTCCCCACTTTTTTTTTTTTTTTTTTTTTAACACAATTAAACATGTCAGTTGAACATAAATATAATGTTAATCGTTAAAATAAGTAAATTAAAAAAGATTACCACAATTCTTTTTTTTATTTTTATCAAAGACAAAAATAATTAATCCTCCCAATTGTTTCTTTGCTAATTCTGCCATGTTTGCTAAGTTTAACAAGAGGTGCGTCTAGACAGAATGTATTTATGAAACATGGTGTGTAATTTAGTGACTACATCTTTTACACAGTAAAGCGATCTATTTCCTTTAGGTACTGTATAGCTAGGAAAATAGCTTTGAGCTTGTTTCTTCATCATCAGAGTATATCATTTAATTAAAAATTTAATTTTGCTGTACAAGCATTGCATAATTAATTAGGGTCCTTTACGTTTAATATGCAAAGCGCATTCACATATTAACGTTGGATGTAGCTAAGCCAGGTCAATTGTTTGGTGCAACAGGCATAACATCGTCTGTTTTAACATGGACTTTTAACACTTGTCAGTTGTCAGCATTTAAAGACACGTTTGCTTCTACTTGTAGCTAATATGTAAGGCTTTGTGCAGAGATTATGATTTTCTTGGCCGATACTGATAGCCAATGATTATCTACCCATGTCGGCCGATACTGATAATAATAGATAGTGCAGGTTAGGGGTGCGCTGATTCACGGGGTGAACTGTGATATTTTTCTGGACGATACTATTATCGATACATGGGTCAGTGTACCGATAATTGTATCCTCAAACATATACATCAATCTATTGTTTTAATAAACTGAAGTGCGAGAAGGACGGTAACAGATACGCTAAATAACAATTTCATCGAATACGAGTGCTTGTAAGCGCAGATAGGTGCTGTATTAATACCAGCAGAATATGGTAACGCCAGTTTCATGCAACAGTTGACGATGACCAAACAAGTATGAGTTTTGTGTAAACATTTAGTATTTAATATCGTCAATAGCAGAACTAACAGGGTGCAATTTAAACTTGTTTTTACTGAAAAATGAACGATAACATGAAGTCATAAGAGCTGTCTGTGTTACATGCTGTCAGATCAGGACTACGCTGACACTGATCATGGGAGCTGCAGCTTGCTATTTCCTGTGTCACACTGCACACAATTAGAGGTGCTGTCACCAATTCCAGACAACACTTGCACAATATTTAAAATATAAACATGCTGAGTTCATTGCACTTGTCAGCTGCATAGTTTAACCACTCAGCAGAATGCAGCAACAAACAAGTGAGCATAGACATTAAGTTATTGTTTTAGTATCACTTTAGTGCAGGTTGTTGTATTTGAAGCAGTTGAATATGGTAGCAACCAGCTTGCTACTGAAGTGGCACCCAGCAATTTGATTTGGCAACCAATTGTTTTTTGGCCTGGAGCCATTGGCTCCTAAGACAAAAACATTGTCTGGAGCCCTCATTTGTAATTTTGTTTTAAATGTATTTTAAATAATAAAAAGGAAACAAAAGCAAAGCAGGCCGTGAAGCTTATTTGACCAAAAGTACTTTACCAGTGTTATTGCAAACACTTGCACAAGCAAATGAGACAATTGTCATTTTTTATTTTTCATGCTTCATTTACTGTATCGTGATATGTATCGTATCACGACCCTCGTATCGCGATAGGTGTCGTATCATTAAGATACTGCTGTTACCCAGCCCTAGTGCAGGTAAGCTATTGTAAACTACTAGAATAAGACATAGGATCTATATTTAAACTGTTTTGTAATTATACATGTTAAATGAACAGGATATAGTTTACTTGTTGTATTTATGACCGAAATGAACAGGTATTGTTTACTTGTTGCATTTACTGCAGAAAATGAATACAAAGAATAGCATAGCATTATATCGTGTGCCTGACAGCAATTTATACATTTGTTTTACAAGTCACACATACAATTTTGCATTTGTACTGTATGTTCAAAACACTTCTGTAGAAAAATATATGTAATGTAAAATTCACTTTTATAGCCACTTGCTGTCAAATGTTGTGTATTATAATTTCTACCTAAACTGTGCAGTAGAAAAAAAATGCAGCCTACACAATGTCAGCAACGACTTTCACAAGTTTTAAGCATACACTGCTGAAATGCAGCATAACTTAAATTGTTCACTTAACCAAAAAAAAAAAAAAAAAAAAAAAAAAAAAAGATGCCATCAAAATATTACATTTCTGGTTACAAAATTCAGTCAAACTTGAATTTGTTACGTAACTAAAGATGGCACAGTAATAGATTTCTGCTTCAAAATGCTGCTGAATACACGCAAGCAAGAGCAACAACAATTACAAAAAGTCATTGTGAAGTACATTGTGTAAATAATCACTTAAACTAGCAATGTTATTTAGGGTTCAACCTAAAATAGAAACCATCAGAATAATATTCTACTCACAGTTAGTTCCTCGTTGGATTTAATGTCGCATCAAGTCTGTTCTGCTGCACAAAACTCAGCTATCCTATTGTCTTCAAATATTAAATTCCAAACACCGCTCTTTTGAGACATATTTACTGCAGGTTGATCGCATGATATGTGATTTACCACAGTGTTTTGTTGAAATCCCTAGTTAATGGAGTTGCAAGTATCCAGATTCTGTTGTTCATGATTATTAAGCTAGTATCTTGTTTATATTAAATGATGAGGTTGAATTGATTGTATGGAAATGTGCCATTCTCCTAATGACACCATTTGAATCCATGTACATTTTTAAACAATGTATAAATACATTTTTGAATATATTCATGTTGTTATTAATAATCAGTCACATAGCCAGCTTAATATAAACATAACCAACATATTTATGTTTTTAAAAATGGTTAAATCTAATAGCTTAATAATAATAGCTTGTTCTGTGTATGAGACGTCTGTGGATATGTGCATAAGGTATCTAAAATTTGGACCTACTTGGGAATGTTTATTATAATAGACTTTCTTACACAAAGAGTTGCACCACAAATAAAAATAAATAAATAGCAAACCAAAAACTTCCTTTTAAGATATACAGAGAGGACCACAATCTAAATGGAGGGATCTACATTCCATTGCATATAAATATCATGTTTTAAAATCAGCCTTCCGGTGAAAAAAAAAAAGATGTTAAACACAAAACTGTGTTTTATCTGGCAGTAATAGCTGACAATTCTGAAAAAATTTTCAGGCAAGGCTGCCACTGCTCCCTTACCTGACCCATGTTCTGGCAAGGCTTTCCAGCACACTGTTTAACTGATACAGTAGGTGGGTTCACTTCAGACTACATGGGTTGGGTTGCTGAGGATTCAAAAGTTCTCTGAAGCAGCCTTATGCATATCCTTTTGAAGTTTGTAAGGGTCACTGTCATAAATGGGTAAGAAAAATCTATAAAATTAATGGATTGGTTGGTTGGAAAATGCTTGTGCAATATACTATAAAGGGACATTGTGCAAATGAAAAAGAGAGGCTACTATCTTGTAAGCATAAGATATTAAAGCAAGTCATGCGCACAAGATATTATGTTGTGCTCACGAGATAGTAGCCTCCAGCTGTTTTTTTCTTTTTCACTGTGTACCTTCAGGGGTTTCGTACATTACTATGCCACACATACATCAGATTAATTTTTCAGCATATCAAACACGTTTGTGTCCTTCAAAACCAAAATCAGAAAAAAAGCTGAAATGGTTACGACGTTGTAAATAAATAACTAGTCTTACTTGTGTTAATATTCCAACTATTCTAATTAGCTTTTCCAATTCACATATAATTGTATGGCAGCATGAAAACAACCATGGTTGTTCTGGTTTTAGACCTGCCCTGCCCTGCCCTGCCCAGTGGTGACTACACGTTGTCTGAAGTGAACGAACCTACTGTACCAGTTAAGCAGCGTGTGCTGGAACGCCTTGTCAGAACATGGGTCAGGTAAGGGCGGCCTTACCTGGTAATTTCACATCTTTTTCGGAATTGTCAGATCTTACCGTCAAGTAAAACCTATTTTTGTGTGGTTTAATTATACCATATAGTTGATGGATTACAGTTCAATTACGTATTTATTTGTCATCAGTCTTGTATTTAACCACTATTGGTGACAGTTTAAAAAAAAAAAAAAAAGTTTACAGTATTTCTGTATTTGTACCTGTGATTATTGCTTGGTTATTTAGGATACATAGAGTAAACATGTTAAGGTGTTCATGTTACTGTTCAGTGTAACTATAATTGTAATTACTGCAGCATAATTGTAGCTATAAATAAAGTAGTATTGTAATTGCAATTTCAGGAAACAGTTCTGAAGTAGTTGTCACTGTAATTCAAATTGACCTCAGGTCTGCCCTGGATTAAACTGCACACTAGCTTCATTGCTGTTTGTGTATTGCCTCCTTTGTGTTCCGGCTGCAGGATCGTGTCGTCCACAGACTGCTACATCGTGCATGAGATCTACAATGGGGAGAACGCTCAGGAGCAGTTTGAGTACGAGCTGGAGCAAGCTCTGGAGGCACAGTACAAGTACATCGTGATCGAGCCCACCCGCATTGGGGACGAGACGGCACGCTGGGTCGCGGTGGGGAACTGCCTGCACAAAACAGCTGTGCTGTCGGGCACTGCCTGCCTGCTCACCCCGCTGTCCCTGCCCCAGGAGTACTCTCGCTACATCGCTCTACCTGCCGGAGCCCTCAGCGTGGCCTGCGCAGCCCTCTACGGCATCTCCTGGCAGTTCGACCCCTGCTGCAAGTACCAAGTTGAGTACGACACCTATAAACTGTCCAGGTTGCCACTGCACACACTCACTTCTTCCACACCTGTGGTGCTGGTGAGAAAGGATGACATTCACAGAAAGAGACTCCACAACACGATAGTGCTAGCTGCCCTGGCTTATTGTGTAAAGAAGATTTATGAACTTTACGTTGTATGATTTAAGAAAACAAACAGAAACAAAATTGAGACAGAATGATAAGCTTCTTGTATTGTTTTGGCACTTTTTGTTGTTGAAGCCCAGAAGAATTTTGTTTAAAACTATAGTTTTTTTAGTTTTCTTTCTTTAATTCTTTGAAGTAACATCACCAGTGCACTGATTATATATCACTCTGTTTCTTTTTACAGTTCTCTGTAGACTAAACTGTGGGTTTGGATTAAATTCAATATTTGAGAATTAAAAGACCTTATTAAATGGACAAACTGTTTAAGTACATGAAAGTGTTTTAAGTATTAACAAAGGCCTAATGCATCTATTTTCCTAGTAGTAGTATTGTACCCTTCTTTGCTGGTCAGAAAGACATCACTTCATTAAACGTTAGGACATTAGAAGATGTACTCTTTCTTTTTTCACATTCTGTCTCTTCCCTTTTTATGCTTGTTGTTTTGGCTCCAGGTTGAAAGTGAATATGGAAATAAAGAAGCTGGAAGTGCAGAGAATGTGGGGTACACAGGTGCAATGCATCTACATAAACAGATCATGGGAGCTCACAGAAAAATAGAAATATTTTATCAAAACCAAATTCATACAAATTAATTCACTAAAAACCTGAAATGTTTTCATTCCTGTTGCTTACAGTTTGATGTTGCGCAGACATGCCTAATGTTAGCACATGTAGTGAATAGTGCTGGGCACTACAACACTGGATGGAGTATTCATACAGACAGAGGGTATCCTTTAATGCATATATTCTGGGAATGAAATGAAGTGATCTATAAAGTCCACATTTAGTGGCTGTTCTTCTGTAGTCCTGGGAAAGAATTTTAGGGCAACAGTAAACCGAGTGAATATTACAGGCTAATATTCAAGAAAATTCAAGTTCATTCACTTAACAGAATGCATGTGGGATCCATTTTGTTTTATATTCATCACTAATGTTTACTGCATTGATAACTGGTCTTAAATGATAAACAAAAATGTTTAAAACTTTTTTTTTTCCTGGTTGGGTGGAGATTTTTCACTTATCATTCCATTACATTAACAAGCAACCCCTGTCCTCTTTCTAAAGAATCTGACCAAATTCAATGACTAGGATTTCTGCAATTTTTTTAATGGTTTGTGCTTTGGAACCATGTTTCATCTGGACACCCACATTTTTGAATGCTGGTAATTTTACTTGGTGTACTTTCAGAATTTAGGACTTGATGCTGAGCCATTTGAACGCCTCAAACCTTTTCGCTGTATAGTGGTTGTGCCTTTATAAAATGTGTTAGTTTGAGTTTCACAGAAATACAGTCAAAGACAAAAGTATTGGCACTCAACACTTAATATAAGATAACTGAAGAACCAAATGTTAATTCAAGTGTTTAGTGAACATCCACTAGTATGACAGACCAAAATACTGGTTTCTGGTAGTTTAACAAACAATCTGTATAAACAAAAGAACTTAAGCAATTTCAAATATTTGTTCATGACAAAAGTACTGGCCCCTTTATATCAAAAGTCTAAAAATGAAATAGAACTAATTAAAAAAATATTTATTAATTGAAAACCATTACACAGTAAATAAGCTGCATTGTAAAGTCAATGGCTAGAAAAGAGGTAATTATTTCCAACATCTGCTGAAGAACATTTTGGCAACACAGTAGATGATGGTCAAGACAAAGGCGTTGGATTGTTTGTTGTAGTTTGCTACCAGTGTTTTTCTCAAAGGAAATGGCTACAGAACAGTATCAAAGAAATATAGAATATGAAATCCAAAATTGGAGCAATAATCAAGAAGTACCACAGCACAAATTCAACTGAAACGCTTTAAAGAAGTGGACGTCCAAAGAAAATGATGGGTACAGAAGGTAGGAGAACTAAAGCAACTGAGCAACTAAAATCATAAAAAAAAAAAAAAACTCAAGGACATAAAGAAAGATTTAAGAGTATCAGACATAAGTGCTTTTTGTTTTATTAAAAAGTGTCCTTAATGTGCTGCCTTGAATTGTGGTATAAGTGTAGGGTGTGACTATCTGTAGCGTAATCAGCCTTGAGCATTAAAACACTTGACTCCTTAAGGTATGTGTTGATAAAAACGGCCCATGGTGTCACATTTATAAAGAGTAATACCTCATTTTGACTATTTCTCTTTTGCTTATAAAGTATCTTCAGATTCTGTTGAATGGTAAAAATGCACTGGAAATGTCCTTTTATGTGTGTACTCGGGTGTCATGCCGGGGGGGAGCGATGCCCCCACTTCTTTTGGGCAGGGAGAGTGCCGCTTCCTTACTTCACATGTAGTACTTCACTGTTTTAAACGAAAATGTCGGAATATAGCGTGCTTGTGGTCTGGAACAACAGGTGTGAATAATGAGTAATAGAGGTGAAGGGAACCTGTATCAACACTGTGCTGAGGTGTCAGCACTTTACAATTAGTGTTTTATTATTTTTAGACCCATTTATCAAAAATCAAGTATGGGGTTTTAGGTAATAACGACCCCTCACTTCTAAATATAGCACTACACCACTGTGTGTACTTGTGTCTGAAAATGTATTCTGTCAGCAAAAGCAAAAAGAATAGAAGAAAAACACAATGCTAAACTGTGACAATTCATGACAATGGTAAGCTGTCCATCCAAACCAACTGTGATGTTTGCTTCTCCTTTAAATTCGTCATCACCTGCTTACTGCAGGCAAGATACCCTGTGCAGTGGCCTTCAAGTCATGTGGCTTGTTTTCAGTGTGTCGTGTCTCTGAACTTTGCCACACATTAAACAAAACAAAAGCATTGTTTTAAACCCCAAGGAGATTTTTTGGTCAACCATGACTTCTGCTGATTTCTACTAAAGCATGAGATTTTTGTCCGATAAATTACTGATCTCATCACGTGAACTACAAAGCAATGTTTGAGGTGCTACAAATAGACAATATGTCACATAGATCCCACCTTGGATCAAAATGAAACTGTCCACATACATGCATGACTATTAAAACGCATTAAGAAGTTTCATATTGGGACACCATAGTTGGAAGCTGTAGTTACGAAACAATGTGAATGAAAGTGCCAGTGGAATGCCATGATGGTGCAAATGGGAGCCACAACTTGCCACCTTATAACTGGTTCTGGGGTAAAACAGGCTACCCCCTAAAGGTGAATCCCTATATAATTCTGTGTATTAAGACCATTTAATTTCTTACAAAATAAACAAAAAATCAATAAATACATGTGACTTTATTCCATTAAATCAGTAGTTTTTAATTTACGAGTTGTCTAGTAGTATTTAACAGCCATGCATTATCCATGTAGTTATTTGTTTTCTTTTTCTCCACATTTGAATATTCTGAGTGCAACAATAGTCACAAATCGTAGCTTTAATTTTAGGTAAAATGATCTGGGCTTGGCTGATCCCAACAGAACATTATTCAACCATGTACATTAGAAAGTGTGTGGTGATATTATCTGCGACAGGGAGCTCATACTGTACAGGTCTAGCTGTCTTTGAGTTTCCGCTCTTTCCTGGCTCTGGAAGCCATGATGATGAAGAAGAGGCTGGGACACAGAGTCCTGAAGTAGACAGCCAGTGTGGGCAAGACTCCAGCTAGCAGGACATCTTTCTTCTTCCTGCTCATACAGTTTAGCATCACCATGGCAATGTCATGGGGATCCCTGCCTTCTGCTGTGTTCTTATCAAGAACTGGAAAAAACAAAAGTGCAGGGTCAAGTTCAACCGTGCCCACATTTTCCTTTGGGCTTATTTTAATACAGTCAAACCAGCTTAATATTGCTTCAAAAAGGACTGAGCGTGCATTGTGAAATAACCTAACAAACCACAACCAAATACACATTTAAACCAACTGATATCTCTTCTAAGTCCTCGTACTTTCCTCTAAGCATTATTTTTGTAGTAAAGCCCAGTTGTGATAGGCTCTCAAAATTACATTTCTGTTTTCAAGAATCTTTTAGATCGTTAATGGATGTGAAGAAAATTTGTAAGCAAGTTTTTTTTTCCCTCCTTTCTCAGACAGAGTAATTAGTTCAGCCTTCATGACTATGTTTTAATCTTTTAGTTTCCAGGAATTCACCTTTAATTTGCATTGGTCAAAAAAATCATGAACACAGACTCCTAATCTCTACGAGTCAAGCGGGGTTATCATGTGACCACAAGGCTGTCGAGTACAGATTATACAGAAGGTGTCAAAATACAGTAGAGTGGATGCAGGCATTCTGAAGTGATATTAAGTGGGGTTGGAAATCAATTGCATGGGTGAAAGTTTTCTGTCTGAATTCAGTCAAAATGGCTTCTCCCAGGTCCATTCCTGTGATTCATGTAGAAAAAAAAATAATAATAATAATCTGGAGAGGGGGTATATATTTTTTTATCGTGTTTTTGCATGTACTCGACTGTTGTGACCTGTTCAAATGTAAACTTGATTAAGAGACCACAGGCACCTAACCCATAGGGCACAGGGGAAACTATATTTTGCTGTTCAGGATTATGTATTTGAATATTTGTTAATTGCAAAACGTTATCGCAGTCATTATATGTAACACTATTAAAGTTAAAAAAATATTTATCCCAGAAGTAAGAAAGTCCTGACTTTCCCCTTGTGAAATAATTACAAAACAAAAGGATGCCATACAGCAGTTCCGGGTAAAAAAAAAAAAAAAAAAAAAAAAAAATTCTTGTGTGCATTTCAAGTAAAAACACTAGATATTGCATATGGTTTAATAATCTCTGCCATTGCAACTTTACATATTAGTAGAGATCACTATTTGGCAGCTAGTGTCCCATCCCAAAGTTATATATATATATATATATATATATATATATATATATATATATATATATATAAGCAAGAAATGACTTGGTTGCTGTATCAGCAGTTACATTACTGTTTTAAGTCATTTTATTATGGGCAAACTTTGCCCTCTAACTCAATGGACCATATTTGGACGCAAGCACAAAGGCAAAGACACCATTTGAAGGAATAATACCATTTTAATGGTATAAAACAATGAACAACTCTGGTCCTTCTTGCAGCTAAGTTTATACTGTTAAATCTACAATGCTGAAATAGTTGGTTTGACTGTATCTGTAGAACTACATTCAAGAGGTAGAATGACAAGTCGATTAGTTTGACTAGTTGCTACTTTGCAAAAATCATTAATAAATATTGTCTGCAACTCTATTTGGGAACAAACTAAAAATCTTAGACTAAAGAAGAATTAAAGAGGGGGGCTTGATCGTCTTTAAAATCTTAAATGGAGCTGACAAACCAGAACCAACACTAAGTGCAGCACTGAAACCAGGACCAGAGACCACAGCTGGAAATTAAGTGGAGACAGACTCAGGACTGAGGGAAGGAGACACTTCCTCATATAATGGTGAGGGTATGGAATGGGTTACATAGCCATGTTGCTGAGGCTGAAAAACTTGGATCCTCTGAGGCCCAACTTTTGAAATGTTTTGAAATTAATCACCTATTCGGAACCAGACGCACTTAAGATGGGCCGAATCATTTTCTCCTGTTTTTCTAATGAAGGATTGTCCTGGCTGTACACAAAGCAGAGTTTTATGTTATTTCACGTGAGCCTCACCATTGTAGTTGGATCCGTTTCCAGTAACTGCATTAACAGAGAGGTTGGTTCGAATGTATCCAGGGCTGAACACAGACACCTCAATCCCAAACTGTTCTACCTCAGCTCTCAGGCAGTCAAAAAAGGCCTGGGTCGCATGTTTAGATGCTGCATCTGGAGGGAGACAAGAGCAAATTGCAGAACATTCCAGAGCCAGTTAGCTCTTTGTAACCCCCCACTATGGATGAAGAGGATCTAGTGGAGGCGTACGCACCCACGTCACACTTCATACATCTGGACACGCACGTCATGATGGGTAGTAATCATGCTCATGCATTTTCCCCCTGATAAACGTGAACACCTGTTATGCCTCATATTTTGTTCACTGTACTTACACGCTGATCTGAAGGGGATGGCTATCTTCCCCTGGACACTGCTGACCACTGCAATGTGACCTGACCTCCTCTGCACCATCGATGGCAAAAGTGCTGAAACAAAAGTTTGATATTGTTCATTGCTGTGGCTTCAGAAAACTTTTTTTCCCTTTTTAAATTAATTAAAAACATTTATGTGGCATCACCCGTTGATCTTTTAAATGATTAATTTTACAAATCTTCTAACTAAAAGTCACTGTGGGGCAGATATATTGCTGATCAAGGAATCTAGTTGGTGCCACAAATCCCCATATTTTGCAACAATCACTTCAACAATTCGTTAATTACACTATTACACATTTCAAACAAAACGCTTAGAAAAAGGCTTGCGATTTCAGTTTAGAATTTTTCATTTCATATAGCTTTCGCATTTCTTTCAAAACCATTGTTCAAATTTCATTTTGCTTGAGTACTTCTCGAAAACCGATGGCAGTGATATTTCTTCATCTGTTGTAGGTTCAGCAAAACAATCAGTAACTTTACTCTCCATTCCTAGTTCACAATCCTTAGTTTTTTGCATTTTTATTTCTCAAGACACTTATGTTCTACATCTAAAACACAGTCCTTGCTACTATCTTCACTTAAACAGACACTTTTGTCTCTAAGTGGGATTTCAAACTCAGAGGAACTCATGACAACATTCCCACAATACGAGTGACAAACATTTTAAATGTCTGAACGAAGCATAACAAAAAAAGCAAAAATAAATCCAATTACCAAATTAACAATTCGACTGAATCTCATTATTTAACAAGTATCAATCTGGAAGATGTTTTAAGTGGCAAAACAACTGCAAGTGCTGAATTGGTAAGAAAATAATTCAGTTTATCGTGCCTGACGGCACTCGAAACAGTGAATTATTTTTTCCAATTCTACACTTGTTTATCCCTTACTTAATTTAGCTTACAGTAGTAATTTATTCTGTTAAAAACTGGTCGAATTTTCAAATAAATATTTGTCCCACGTTATGTTTATTACAGCAAATGCTGCAGTCCTGAACTCATCATAGCCACTGAACGCTTAGAAACAACATCATTAAATCTAAATAAAAACCAACGAAAAGCTGATATTAACGTATTTAATTTGGTTTTATTAAACCTGTTGTGTTTTAAATGTTTCAAATGCTTTGTCACTGACACTGAGTGTGAGATCTGCACTCTCAGCGGGATCTCAATTGGGATGCGACTTAAAATATCAAATACGGTAGTAAGGGCATCATATTTGGGTTACCACAACACTTGTGGCAGAGACATATACAAAATAATACATTTATTCGTTTCACTTAGTATTTGTACCACATTTGTAAAGTTAACCACTATGATTAAATGATAACCAGTAATAAAAAAAAAAAAAAAAAAAAAACAGTCTAAATGTCATACTAAACAGTGTTATTATTAAAATAAATTTTATGTCAAATATACAGTGGCTTGCGAAAGTATTGACCCCCCTTGGCATTTTTCCTATTTTGTTGCCTTACAACCTGGAATTAAAATGGACTTTTATTTGGATTTCATGTAATGGACATACACAAAATAGTCCAAATTGGTGAAGTGAAATGAAAAAAATAACTTGTTTAAAAAAATTCTAAAAAATAAATAACGGAAAAGTGGTGCGTGCATATGTATTCACCTCCTTTGCTATTAAGCCTCTAAATAAGCTCTGGTGCAACCAATTACCTTCAGAAGTCACATAATTAGTTAAATAAAGTCCACCTGTGTGCAATCTAAGTGTCACATGATCTGTCACATGAGCTCAGTATATATAGACCTGTTCTGAAAGGCCGCAGAGTCTGCAACACCACTAAGCAAGGGGCACCACCAAGCAAGCGGCACCATGAAGACCAATGAGCTCTCCAAACAGGTCAGGGACAAAGTTGTGGAGAAGTACAGATCAGGGTTGGTTTGTTATAAAAAAATATCCGAAACTTTGAACATCCCACGGAGCACCATTAAAGCCATTATTCAAAAATGGAAAGAATATGGCACCACAACAAACCTGGCAAGAGTGGGCCGCCCACCAAAACTCATGGACCAGGCAAGGAGGGCATTAATCAGAGAGGCAACAAAGAGACCAAAGATAACCCTGAAGGAGCTGCAAAACTTGCTGCACACAGATAACAGCAGCCAAAGTGAAACTAAGCTTTATCCTTGAACACATGCCAGGACAATCGGGAACGCACAACATGCAGTATAAAACGGCAGCCAGTGTTACTGTTACAAGTTACTTGAACAAAACTACTTACACTAACTCATTCCTTTGAAAATTTTAACTAGTTACAGTTACTTCTCAGGCAGGTCATGTTTCAGATATTTTTTGGGGTTTGGTTTTCTTTGAAGATCCAGCTATCAGCCCCACTTGTTCCCTCATCTGACACCCTTGTCTAGCAACATGTGAGAAGCTCGATGCGACAGGTTTCACGTTACTGATGAAGATCTTTCTGATTTCCATGCTGTGCATCAGCCGTTGTCCTTTTTTAATGCAAGGAAAAGCAACTACGTTATTATTTCACATCAAATGTAATGTGCTTCCACATTTCGTTACCTGTCGAAAAGGCAACCATTACAGTTACAAATTACTGAAAATGTAATCTGTAAGCAGAGTGCAACTATATCAACAAAAATGTGTTTTCTCATTAGCTGATCCCTCTGTCCTGTAAACCACATACCTTTTGTTAAAGCAACTGCCCCAAAGTAGTTGATGTCCATGACTTGTTTATGGACCTGGATGTCAGTCTCCAGTATGGTGCCCCTATAGCTGATTCCCGCATTGTTAATCAGGATGTCCACGTGGCCAAAGCACTGCAGGACCTCCTCAGCAGCACTGGCCATGGCCTCTGTGTCTGACAGGTCAAAGGTTACCACACTAGGAGGATAGGTCTGTAGAGGAAAGTGTACCATAGAAATTGAGCTTACATTAGAAAACCTCATTGCTTCTATAGTTTTGATTTGTTCTGCATACGAAACCAAACCACTGTAACTGAAAATCTTGGAACATTGTCAAAATAGCTAAATTAGTGATTGCCTAATTTAACTGATGACTTTAGTAGAACACACATGCAATTAATTTAAAATAGTAAGAGAAAGAGAACACACAGGCACAAATGGTAAAATGCAGGACTTTTTAGAAGTTGTTTAACATGCCTAATTACATCACAAAGTGGTCCATCACTGTCACACGAGTGCCTATTGTTTCCATAGCGCGGATTACTGACCGAAAATTAAAATTCTCACACTCAGAGGTTTTCATGCGAGTAGGTATATAAAGGATATAAATGAGAAATCTTCAGGTGTTCTAATAAATGCTGTATATGTTAAAGTAATTTCATGAATCTTACCTGTTTTGGACTTCTATTGGCTAAATAAGTCTCAAATGTGCAGTTTTGATAGCGCACGTGTAGTTTCATTCTAATGCATGGTATCTGGTAATACTGTAGGTTAAAGGGATCTCTCCTTTTCTATGCCTTATTCACAGGTAATCTGTTTGCATTAACACTTCCTGTTTAACTATTATTATACAAATTTCTCAACAAAATTATTTGACAAAAAGTACAAAACAATAATAACCAATTCATATTTTACATCTATTTTAGTTTAAGGGCTGCTAAAAGTGGACCCTTATTTTTCAAATCCAGCTCAGTCTACCTGATCCCTCTGCAACAACATTTCCAAGGGTAAAGCAAAGTCATTCTCAAAAGGCAGTAACCAGGGATTACTGTGTAATGTGTGTTGCATATTTGTGCATTATTTCTGTACAAGCCCATAAGCATGGATGAGAGTCTCGTTCTGAATCTTGCATTTCTGACATATCAGGTCCTGTCCGGAAACACTTGTACGCTTAGATCTAGTAAAATATAGATTGGTGACCTTGTATTGATTGTCGGAAGTTTTCACTCCCAGTATTTTGGGCAAATGTAACCGGGATTGTTCCCATGAAGGATAAAAAATATTCATCCCCAGGTCTTCCTGCCATGCTGTTTTGGGATTTAAATTGATTGGAATGACAAAGAATAATGTGGGGATATACAGTGGCTTGCGAAAGTATTGACCCCCCTTGGCATTTTTCCTATTTTGTTGCCTTACAACCTGGAATTAAAATTGATTTTTATTTGGATTTCATGTAATGGACATACACAAAATAGTCCAAATTGGTGAAGTGAAATGAAAAAAATTACTTGTTTAAAAAAATTCTAAAAAACAAATAATGGAAAAGTGGTGCGTGCATATGTATTCACCCCCTTTGCTATTAAGCCTCTAAATAAGATCTGGTAAAACCAATTACCTTCAGAAGTCACATAATTAGTTAAATAATAAAGTCCACCTGTGTGCAATCTAAGTGTCAAATGATCTCAGTATATATAAACCTGTTCTGAAAGGCCCCAGAGTCCGCAACACCACTAAGCAAGGGGCACCACTAAGCAAGCGGCACCATGAAGTCCAAACAGGTCAGGGACAAAGTTGTGGAGAAATACAGTATATAGTTAGGAATAGTTAGGCACGCTCAAGTTTTCTGTTTTTTTGTCTTATTTGTTGTTTGTTTCACAATAAAAAATATTTTGCATCTTCAAAGTGGTAGGCATGATGTATAATTCAAATGATACAAACCGCCAAAAAATCAATTTTAATTCCAGGTTGTAAGGCACCAAAATAGGAAAAATGCCAAGGGGGGGGTCAATACTTTCGCAAGCCACTGTAATATTGAAAAACTGGCCTTTTCTGTGGATAAAGATTATATTTTAAGTTTAACAGATGTAATTGCATGTTCAGTAAAATTAGATAGTTGTTGAGAACAATGTCATCAAGCTTCCTGAATGCATATCTTAATGTTTATCTAGTACAATGTTCAGAGAAATCACAAAGCTGTCTGTCTGTCTGTCACAGTATGTCGCCTCCTGCAGTCATGGCTTTCTTTACCCAAGTTATCATGTGTCAGTAAAGAGGTTTTTAATAGAGGTGTGGAGAGGCGAGGATGAGGCTCTTCTCTTAGTAATGATTTAACCATACAGTGGGATCTATAGCAGAAGTTTGGTAACCTTTCGCTTATCTTCCATAAGCAGAGTGGTTAGTGGACACCTGCAGGTCATAACAGATCAGTATCATCTACTGTGGAGAGAAGGTGGTCTCTTTGAACCAGCAGTAAGTATGAGTAACTCGAGCTGCTTGTGCATACAAATAGAAACCAGGCAGTCCAAGCCGCCCTTCTTTCTGCTAATATTAAAGTCTCCAGATAAAGGAATTTACTATTTTGGTGGGAATTTTCTTATAAAATAAACAAAAATGTAGGTAAGTGAAACATTTTAATCAAATGAATGTGTGCCAAGATAACAGTCTTTGTCTTTGGAAGAAAAAAACAAAAAAAAAAAAGATTTTAAACCCTAGCTTTAACTCCATTTTATTTTCAGTGTGCGGTCGTGCCTGCAAATATATATATATTTATTAATATATATATATATATATATTCAAATTACAAAATGTATGGCCAATCAGAAACTAAAGTATTGCCAATGCGCTCTAATTTTACAAGCAGCTACTTCTGGTGTGAGAGTAAGAGTTTTTAGTTTTCAATCCAGTGAAAAAATATGGTTTGTTGGCTCAATACTAATACATTACTAGCAAAGGGCGATCAAGACGTAATACCATCAGATTAAAAACGCCAAAAATGTCTTACGACTGAAGCTCTCTTAAATTTCCCTGTCATCATCAGTGATTTGTGTGGTAACAAGCAGAAATGTCCATCACACTGATATTAGGTAAGTGTTTTATTATAATTTTTTAATTTGCATCAGTACTGTACGTTTTAGTCACCAAAAATTTAAAAATGCAAATAACATGTTTATAATAAGGTCAGCTGCAGAGATGTGTAAACAGTGAACTTTTCTTTGCCTGCTTTTCTGTAATTGTATTATCAATAAAAAATACATGATTGCCATTTGCTATCAAGGAACAGTCCTGTCATTTCTGAGTGACTGAGGCTAGCACTGAGGCTTCGTTGATTTTAATTAATTAGTAATTACAATAAAATGACGTTGATGTTTCCAACAACAAGAAACCTGTTTGAGGGACTATTTTTTATCCAAAAGTAAATATATATTTTTTCCTTTCTAATACAGTAACTTTTATAATTGTATCCATCACACACCCCAAGGCTTGTGCGTTGTTGTATCATGTTATTGTACAGACCTTTTTTTCTGTTTTCATTTTATTATGACGATCTCAGATGGGGATACGCAGTGGACTACATTTTTTGGAAAGGGGTACGCAACTTAAAAAGATTGAAAACCCCTGTTCTAAAGTGTCTTGGTACAATGAATATCCTTTACTCAGTGATACGAGCATCACTGACACATTTCCCAATATTTTCCCCAAAGTGACAGTGAGTATTGTAGATACACCTTGGTTGTACCTACAGCTTTACAGTTTTATTTTTTGTCCTTCAGAAACAAATGTCAGTAAACTCTGTTGGCATATTTAAAACAAACAAAAATAAGAAATGGTGGTTGGTTCTGAATCAGACATTTGACCCCCTCACTGAAGAAGATGTCCTCCTAAAAAATTTGGGAGGGGCCACACTGACCCTTAGTCTGTAAGTCCTGGAGTAAACACTGCACATATATATATATATATATATATATATATATATATATATATATATATATATATATATATAGTAGACAACACACAAATATATTTTTTAAATATTTGTTATTTGTTTTCGTTTCCTGTTGATCGTGTTCCAGTACTGTAGTTAGGGGGTGAGTCATCATGAGTTTGATACTTGTGAACGGGGCGGCTAAGTGAGCTCTCAGTATGATTTTGTCACCATGAGCAGGAATGTGAGGGTGGCTATGCTGCTTCCTTAAGGTTTGCTGCCACTCTGGTGAAGGGCGCACCCATGAGCAGCTATAGAGGAGTTTCCATTAACCACAGTGTCACTGTGGAAACCATTCCAGGGAAGTTACCTGACTTTTTTTCCAAACAAATTAACTGGGTACATTTAGAAGCGAGTCCTATGTGAAAACCACAAATACAGTGGCTCTCAAAAGTATTCACCCCCCCTTCCTTGGAATTTTCCACATTTTATTGTGTTACAACATGGAATTAAAATGGATTTAATTAGGAGTTTTTGCCATTGATCAACACAAAAAAAGTCCATAATGTCAAAGTGAAAAATAAAATCTACAAATTGTTCTAAATTAATTACAAATACAAAACAGAAAATAATTGATTGCATAAGTATCCACCCCCTTGAGTCAATATATGGTAGAGGCACCTTTGGCAGCAATTACAGCCATGAGTCTATTTGGATAAGTCTGTACCTGCTTTGCACATCTGGACACTGCAATTTTTGCCAATTCTTCTTTGCAAAATTGCTCAAGCTCCATCAAGTTGGATGGGGACCTTTGGTGAACTGCAATTTTCAACTCTTTCCGCATATTCTCAATTGGACTGAGGTCTGGGCTTTGACTGGGCCACTCCAGGACATTGACCTTTTTGTTTTTAAGCCACTCCAGTGTGGCTTTGGCTGTATGTTTGGAGTCATTGTCTTGTTGGAAGATGAATCTTCTCCCAAGTCCCAGGTCTCTTGTAGACTTCAGCAGGTTTTCCACCAGGATTTCTCTGTACTTTGCTGCATCTATTTTGCCTTCTATCTTCATGAGCTTTCCAGGCCCTGACACAGAGAAGCATCCCCATAGCATGATGCTGCCACCACCATGCTTCACGGTAGGGATGGTGTTCTCAGGATGATGTGCGGTGTTAGGCTTGCGCCAAACATAGCGCTTAGCATTGAGGCCAAAAAGCTCTATTTTGGTCTTAACAGACCATTGAATCTTCTTCCACTTGGTCTCAAGTCCCCCACATGCCTAGCTGAGATTTGATGTTAGTTTTTTCATCAATGGCTTTCTTTTTGCCACTCTCCCATAAAGGCCAGTTTTGTGAAGCACCCGGGCTAATGTTGCCTTATGCACAGAGTCTCCCAACTCAGCCGTGGAAGACTGTAACTCTTTTAGAGTTGCCATAGGCCTCTTGGTGGCCTCCCTGACTAGTGCCCTTCTCGCCCGGATACTCAGTTTTTGAGAACGGCCTGTTCTAGACAGATTCACAGTTGTGCCATATTTTCTCTGTATCTCAATAATGGTCTTTACTGTGGTCCGGGGGATATTCAATGCCTTGGAAATGTTCTTATATCCTACTCCTGATTGGTGCTTTTGAAGAACCTTATTCTGGATTTGCTTTAAATGTTCCTTCGTCTTCATGATGTAGATTTTGTTAGGAAATGTACTAACCAATTGTGAGACCTCCCAGAGACAGGTGTATTTAACCTGAAATCACGTGAAACACCTTAATTGCACACAGGTGGACTCCATTCAACTAATTATGTGACTTCTAAAGACAACTGGTTGCACCAGAGATTATATAAGTGTGTCATAGCAAAGGATTTTTTTTTTTATTTTTCACTTTGACATTATGGACTTTTTTTGCGTTGATCAGTGGCAAAAACTCCTAATTAAATCAATTTTGCTTCCATGTTATAACACAATAAAATGTGGAAAAGTCCAAGGGGGGGTGAATACTTTTGAGAGCCACTGTAAGTGCTGCCGCCGCACTTACCATCACTAGACAAGACTGAATCCTCAATCGTAAATGTTTGCTGTAATCTAGAGACAAAGCTGTGGGTAATAAGTCATGCCTTGTCTTCACTGCACTGTGTGTCTGAATTAAATGGCAGAGGATGAGTAACCATAACAGGAGTCAAGCCGTGTCCACACTAGACACGAGCAAATAATAAAGAAGCCACTGCAGTCAAATGAGAGTATCCAGACCAGCAGCGAGCAAAGTCGCTTTGAGAGTGTCACGTAGAACCTGTTTCTATTTTTTTTCGTCGCGCGACTGGAATAAAACTGACCAATCAGAAACAAGATTAACAGCCATGGCACACATCAAACACATGCCTCAAAACAAGTTATTCATGTACAACAAAAAGTTAATTTGTGAGGTGCAGCAGTATCCATTACTATATGATTGCAAACTGATCGACTACAAAGACATCCAGAAGAAAGACAGTGTCTGGGTGGCTTGCAGGCGGTGCATTTAATTCAGCAGCACTAAGACATTTTCTTTCCGATTAAGATTTATTAATAAGCAAAAATAAACCGGATCATACATGCAGTCTATATATCCAGCATTTAAATGAAAAATGTGCACTTTTGCTGGCTTTTAAAAATGACACAAAAAGGTCCCGTACTCACACAACTTGAACATGTGACCTAATTTTAAGCTATGGGTTTGTTTGTTTTTTTGCTTTTATGATAAATAACGTTTTGTTCAGTAAATTGTTCTGTGGCACAAATACGTGACAACAAGAAGGCCTGTACATACGCATAAAGCAAAGTTTTGTGGAGATTCATCAAACAAACAAAAATATTAATCGAGGTCCTACTATTCTTGCAAAACAAAACAAGCAATACGTTTGAGAGGTACCGCTAAAATAAAATCCAGAGCAATTTTTTCTGGCTGCAGCGCAGTACCGTCGGTGAAATAACTAATCACAGCCAAGTGGTGACAGCACAGGCTTCACAAAAAAATATCATGAATGAAACTGCTGTCTACAGAGGTGTCCAGACACCCTGAAGTGTTTGATCCCTCCATTAGTTCATACAAGGACAGGCAAGTCAGTATTTTATACATCGCCCCTGATAAGCATCCTTCCTGCCTTTTTTATTACTTCTGTAGTTCACTATTTCTACTAAATAACTGCTGTAAAAGGATATGTTTTCTAACATTAGTAGTAGGCTACTTGCTGTCAGCAATGTATTCTTTGTTTCTTTGCTAAGCTGATCGCTCATTTCATACAGCTGCATACATGTGACAGAAACCAACTCTGAAAAACAAACCAGTGTAAATTATATGGGGGGACATTTCAGCTACGGCCAAAGGTTTTGCACCACGCCCTATAGAATTAATAATGTTACGCTGACATATTGAAATTACATATCGCTTTGTAGTTTTCCAAAAATTAAAACATTTTGAAATCTAACATGAAATACTGTACTACTATTGTAGTTTCTGGTAGACTTAGGTCCCGTTATGATTTATGTAGAGGAGCCTATTCTGTGTTGGTGTACGCAGCTACAAGTGTGCAATCGGCTCCCATTTTTGGCATGAAATCAAACTCCACTAACAATACATACTTTGTATATTGCAACAGGTAGCCAACATTTCTGAAGCAAATTATATTTTATGGGTGTGATTCGCCAAATATTTATGGCTTTACAGTAACCCACTGTACGTCAGCCTGAAGCAGTTGGCAGATCTCAGTAATTGTTTGTCTGTTGCTGCATACATTGTGTGTCAGACAGGCTCAGAAAAGATATGACTTCTAAATATTTGGGGATGCCCCCCTCCTCCTCAATCTCTCTGTCTGGCCACGTTGAAATCCAGTGCGCACTCCATATTTCTTTTATTTCTCTTTTCTCTGCCTGCTTCCATGGTAATATCAGCGGTAGTTTATAGTCGACCGTATAATTTGTTTGTGTGGTTTTTTTTACCCCACTGGAGGACTTGCTGTAAATTGGCTCCACACACGACCAATACCAGAGCACGTCTACATGTTAATTGTTAATCATCAGCAGAGTTGATGTAGCTATGTTTTGTTTTGTTTTGGTATGTTTGTTTTACTTTCAAAAATGACTTTTTTTAATTTTTGGAAAGCAGAACATTTAAAAAAATAAATCTAAATAAAGATCCTATGTACAAAGTTGTTGTAGTTTGCTGTTCCTGCGGGTTTGGCAGTGGATGCTCATCCAATCATCAGCAGAGTTGATTTTTGTTGCTGCTTGTTTAACCTCAAAGGGACTTTGAAACATGACTTTTTTTCTAATTGGATTGTTTCTTTAGATTTTGGAAGTCAGAACTTGTAAAATAAATAAATAAGGATCTTGTATACAAAGTTGCTGTAGTTTGTTATTCTGCGGGTTTGGCGGTGAATGTTCATCTTTGGGGAGTACACTGGTTTAAATTCTTTATAAAGCTGAAAGGAATGTATCAATATTTTCGATGTAATGAAGTTGCAATATACTTAAAAAGTGGGTTTAGTTAGGCCTGTCTGTTTTTGTTGATGGTAAAGATAACGGAATACATGACACACACACACACACCCTATAGAAAGTCTACACCCCCGTGAACTTTTTTCACATTTTGTTGTGTCAGTGCCTCAGAGTTTCATACATTTAAATGAGGAGTTTTTTTTCCCCACTTATCTACACACCATACTCCACACTGTTAAAAGGGGGAAAAAAAAATTGAGAAAAAAATAATATATTAAAAATACAAAACTGAAAGATCATAATTGGATAAATCTCCACCCCCCTGAGTTAATATAATAATAATATATATATATATATATATATATATATATATATATAATATATATATATATATATATTTATATATTAAAAACTTTCATAGTGGACCACCATCACAAAGCGCTTTACAAGATACAAGACTATTAATACTTGGTGGAAGCACCTTTGGCAGCAATTACAGCTGTGAGTCTGTTGGGATTGGTCTCTACCAACTTTGCACACCTAGATTTGGCAATATTTGACCATTCTTCTTTACAAAACTGTTCAAGCTCTGTTATTTCCTTGGGGTGTGTTGATTGACAGCAATCTTCAAGTCATGCCACCTACAGGAACTGCTGAATTTATCCTGAAATCATGTGAACCACTACAACTTACCACAGGTGGAGGCCACTTGGTGTGTGATTTTGAAGGCGATTGGTTACACCTGAGCTAATTTAGGATTGCTATTACAAGGGGGTGGACACTTTAAGCGATTTTCAACCGCTGCAATATTTTATTACATGATTTATGACATTTTAGAAGTATCGCGGTTGCTTATTTTCTGTAATACAGTAGCCAACCTGTATGTAGCAGTGTGTGTGGCTAATCTATTTTGACTACAGTACATTTATCGGTGACAGTTACCAACAGCCTATTAGATGGGAGTTGGAAGGTCAGGGGAGTACTGTACCAATGAATCAGGAGTGTGTATTGGTTGTCAAGGGCGGGACAATGCTGCTGTGGCAGTTAAATCCAAAAGTGTGACGTAGATGTTTTTCTGCACCAAAAATTACTTCAGAATATCAGTTTGATTTCTATAAAAACTACAATATATCCTAATCAGTTTTTTCTGTTTTTTTTCTCACTTTAGCTTGCTTGTTTGTAAATTTCTCTGCAAGAGAAACCGAAACTAAATCTTCTCATAGAAAGTGAGCACATTGTTTTTATTGTACGGGAATTACAACTGAACTAAAAACAAAACAACAAAACCACCTAGAACTTCAGAAGGACAGCTGTTCTGTATGTAGTTTATTTTACATTTTCTTTCAGAACTGTACTACCATAAAATAGCTTACTGTGTGTGTGTGTGTACATTAGGCTATAATTTCCATGCTAGATTGAGGCTCCCTCGGGGGCGTTACATGTACAGTTAGTGTTTATTTGGTTACTGAGTGTGTTTTTTTTAGTAGGGGGAAACACAAATATCTTAATGTTCCTTTATTGATAGCAGTGTTTATTCGAGGGCTGCCTCTATTATAAAGCTAATATATGACTGTGGTGTCAATACGAGGACGTCTAATTCGAGGGCGGCACCAAATTGAAGTAATACGGTATATACAGTACTGAGAAAAAGTCTGTGAACCCCTTAGGATTTTCACATATTTCAAACCTACAATGTTATTAGAACTTAATCTAAGTCCTAATAATAGATAAAGATAACCTGGTTAAACAAACGACACAAAAACAGGATACTTTTTCAACATTTATTCATCCACAATGATTCAACATTCAATATCCCTGTGTGAAAAAGTATGTGAACCTTTAGATTAACTGGTGGCACCCCCTTGAGCAGTAATGACTTCAACTAAATGTTTCCTGTAACTGTTGGTCACTCTCACATTGATTTTGAGGAATTTTGGCCCATTCCTTCTTATAGAACTGCTTCAACTCGGTGACATTTGAGGGCTTCCTTGCATGGACAGCTCGCTTCAGGTCCTGCATCAACATTTCGATGCGGTTTAGGTCAAGACTTTGACTAGGCCATTCTAAAACACGGAATTTCTTCTTCTGCAGCCATTCTTTTGAAGATCTGCTTATATGTTTAGGATCATTGTCTTGCTGCATGACCCACTTCTGTTCAGCTTTAGCTCACAGACTGATGGCCTGACATTCTCCTCTAGAATCTTCTGATACAATGCAGAATTCATGGTTGTGTCAATGATGGCAAGCCGTCCAGGTCCTGAGGCAGCAAAGCAGCCCCAAACCATCACAGTTGGGATGAGGTTCTTCTGTTCTAATGCAGTGTTTGGTTTTCGCCAAACATAACGTTTCTCATCGAGGCCACAAAGTACTACCTTTGACTCGTCTGTCCAGAGAACATTGTTCCAGAAGTCTTGTGGATCATCTATCTGCTCTTTGGCGAACTTCTGACGTGCAGCAATGTTCTTGTTAGAGAGCAGTGGTGTCCTCCTGGCTATCCTTCCATGAACACCATTCTTGTTTAGTCTTTTTCTGATAGTTGAGTCATGAACACTCACGTTAGCCAAGGCGAGAGCGGCCTGCAGATCCTTGGATATTGCTCTGGGATTCTTTGTGACTTCCTTGATGATTTTCCGGTTTGTTCTTGGAGAGATTTTGGTAGGACGACCGCTCCTGGTTAGAGTCACCGTGGTCTTGAACTTTCTCCATTAGTAGACTATCTGTCTGACAGTGGATTGGTGCAGACCCAGCTCCTTAGAAATGGTTTTGTAACCCTTTCTAGACTGATGAGCATCAATAACTGTTTATCTGAGGTCCTCAGAGATTTCTTTTGATCGTGGCATGACGTGTGTTTCCACACACCTGTATGGTGAAGACTAAACTCACAAAGTTTCTGATCTTTATATAGGGTGAAGCCTCCCAAACTCACCCCTGAAGATCTACTTAATTATTTAAACACCTGATTAAGGGGTCCGCTTACTTTTTCACATACCCTGAACCTTAACTACTCATTGTTTGTCTAATTCATACACCATTGTGTTTCAAAAGACAAGGAATTGGTTAATATAAACCCTATTGGATATTTAACAAGAGGCTGGTTTTGATTCAAGAAGGCTATCATGGTAAAACTATGGAATTTCCATAATTATCATTTGGGTTCACAAACTCTTAAATTTATAGATTGTGAATGTATTATTAAAGGTTAAACGGTTAACCGATATATTTGGAAGAGTTTAAACAGGTATTTTTTAAATTAGATTTACATCCCTAGTTTAGACCTGGTTTTCACAGGTCAATTGAAACCCAAAAGCTAACACTGTTGATGGTAAGCTAAATCGCCACATTTGTATGTAAATAAGGACACCTCCTTAAAGTTCAGCCCTTGCCGGTTGGGCACTAAAAAACGATTGTTAAATCACATAGGCGGGCAAATTCTGTTTGCCCACATGTGCTTGATTTTGGTGAGCCAACTGTCCGCAAAAGTGTTTTGCGATTGCCTTAGGGGTTTCCGAACTCTGCTAGATAAGACCCGTAGTGTCTAAATTGGAGAGTACATGACTCAATGACCCAAACCCTTATCTCGAGCACTGCTCTCATGCTGAGGCTGCCCTTGAAACTCTTTCAGTATAAATACATTGGGCTGTGACTTGATCCCGCATTAACAATTGAATAGATAATTGGGCTTCTTATATGGACAAAGGAAAAGCTTCTATCTGGAAGAGACTGCTAATGCCCACACAGTCTACATGACTATAGGATACATTTTTTGTGTTTTGTATTAAAGCTCACATTTGCAAAGCTAGCACTAGTTATGCAACCTTGCTGCTTCATGCTGATTTGCTACACTGTGCAGCGGCTGTGGAGAGCAATCAGGAAAGCCAGCTCGGTACAGCCACAAACTCTTCGGAGCGGTATGGACACTCGCATTGAAATACATGGGAGACACGATCGGTTGTCCTGAAATATATTTTGATTGTCTTTGATTATATGACTAATTACGGAATCTAATCTCAAAACCAGAATCTTACTAAAGATTGTATAATCTATATTAACAATGTTTATTGGATTATACCTCAAATTAACTGTAATGGGCCTGTCTAATCCTTTGGCCTGTTCGTAGGTAAATTTTGGTAATTGTAATTTACTTTGAAAATCCTGAACAGGGGCTCCTGAGTGGCGCATCCAATAAAGGTGTGCAGCACTGAGTGCAGGATGCGCCCTATAGCTTGGAGACTGCCAGTTCCAATCCAAGCTATGCCGCGGCTGACTGTGGACGGGAGTTTCCAGGGGGCAGCACACATCTGACCAAGCGCTGACCGGGCAGGGTAGAGGTTAGGTCGGCTGGGGAGTCCTTGGCTCACTGCACACCTGCAACCCCTGTGGCTGGCCAGCTTGTACTCAATTCAGAACTGCGTGGTCCTCTGATGCTGCAAGTTCTGGATATGGCTACATGGCAGGCTTGCAAAGTGAAAAAAAAAAAAAAAAGCGTATGGCTGACAGCACTCGTTTCAGAGGATGCAAATGCTTGTCTTCGTCTCTCCCAAGTTAGTTTGGGAGTTGCAGTGATGACCCAGGTTGAATAATAATGTGGCATTCCAAAAAATTGGGAGAAAATTGGAAAATGGATAAAAATTGTTCCAAAAAAAATAAAAAATCCTGAACAGAAATAAGGAGATCTGATTTACAGAAGAATAAAACTAAAAACCAAAGTTAATACATTAAGTTACCATCTGAATTTAAGATTATTTGTACATGTGTTCTGTTTCTAAAATTGAGCATTAGCAAGTGCTTTGCACATTTAATTGCAAAGAATGCATTTGTTTCTATGGTTCAAATAGAAAGTTGTTCTTTTGTTTTAATTGTAATAACTCAGGCAGATTGTCTTCTTCATAAACTATACAATTATTTATTTTTTAGTAGTACAGTGCACTCCGTTTATAAGAATCACATCCGCCCCGATGATTCTTATAAGAGATTGATTCTTAAAAGCAGACCGATATGATTACTGTGGTGAAGTGCTGAAGAATCAGTATGTTAAATTGAGAATAACAGCTTTGTTCCCTGCAGTGTAAAAGGGTGACCATTAGATGTCATGAGTTCCCGCATGTATGCACGCCTCCAGAAAATCCAATTGTTTCTTTAACGAATTAAGGATAATGGTCAATTGGTTAACTGCTTGTTAAAGTTAATGACACTTTGATAAAATGGGCATAGCCGATAGCTTTGTGATGGGGTATAGAGGAGCAAGGAAGTGGAAGTGTGCGTGCATTGAGGAAGCAGAAGTAAACGAAAGAAACCAAAACCAAAGAGCGAGTAAGAGATATGTTTGTTCCAGTTCTATACTGTGCAGATAAGTAAAGTAGTCGCAGTATATGTGTAGTTCTGGGGGGAAACGTATGAAGTGTTTTGATTTGTATTTGTTTAGTTGGGTAAATGGCTTATCCATCTGGACCTCAGACAGGGGACCCTGCAAAGTACTGTTTAGATAGTGCTCCAACTGAGAGCTGGGTTTGTTTGTTTTATTAGTGGTTGTTTTTCCACCACACTGCAAAAAAAAAATAAAACCAACACCGGTTTTAAACTGTAAATCAAGACTCCAGCCTGATCATTTACACTGCCCTCGGCCACGTCACAATTAGAAAAAGCGTCTCCACACATGTCAGCAGTTTAAATACAGTATACACATGTCAGTGGTGCTCAATCACTGGGGACAATACATCAAAACAAGTCCTTGTGGGTAAGCAACTTGTTAGTTGATCACGATTATGTTTCCTCAAGGCTACAGAATCCTATTTTACTACAGTATACTTGAGAAGAGATTGTCTCGTGAGGGTGCTTAGTTTAACTGTCATGCATTGTTACATGTAATGGCCTTTGAATTGAAATGACATTACAGTACAATATTTTACTGTCAGGACTACCACTGCATTTAAGCATCTGTGGCTTACTTATTTTCAGATGCGATGCCAATCTCAGTTTTTCACTAAGCAGAGATGCAATGCTCCACAATCCCTCCCCAGCCCCGCCATACCGAGCCACGCTGCAATCAGTGCGTCTTCAATCTATAACAAAAACACTGTCAGTGCAAAAAAAACAAGTTAGAAAAATGCAACAGACGTTTAAAGTGGTGACATCAAACACAAAAGCCCAAGTTAGGAGAAGCAATTGTGGCAACCTTGTCAAGCATCAGGCAAATAGGCACAATTAGAAAGGTGCTGGGGCCCAAGTTTCACACAATTGTTGCTTCTAACTTGTCTTCTTTTTTAGATCGCTCCACTTTACATTGAAACGCTCATTCCCTTATCATCTGGGTTGTAACCAGAGTAAAGATGCTAAGACACATGTTCCAAGGAAAGTGCTCAACACAGACTGAAGTGTTCTTGGTTATCCTTACAAGCACTACTACAGAGAGAAAGACAGACAGGGAATGGGAGAGGCATCATCACAGGCGCAGACAAGTATGCTTTGGGAAGACACACGGACAACATGCAGGTAAGGCACAGGTAGATCAGGGCACACATGGACAGACACTTAGCCCGTACATACAAGACTATGTGAAAGAGCATGAATATATATATATATATATATATATATATATATATATATATATATATATATATATATATATATATATATATCTCCATCCAACAATGCAGATGATGAACAAGACCAATAATGCTTGATATCACCACTTTAAACAGCTGTTGCGTTTCTCTAAACTTGTTTTTTCACCGAGAATGTTTTTGTTATAGATATCTCTTCTTTTTTTACTTCATCAAATAATGAATAAAGCGAGGGAAAGATATTAGAGAATGCGTATAGTAAATAGACAGACAGACAAGACATGAGAGTAATAAGTAGATAATATAAGAAATGAGAAAAGATTTGAAAGTAAAATAATGGTAGAAGGGACTTTTAGACAGTATTGAAAGTGTAAACATTGTATTGTTTTAGTTGCAAATGTACATCCTTGAGTGGTGAAAACAATGTGTCTGTTTTGGTAGGTATTGCTATATTTATATTTACGTAGGTACAAAACTACAATGTTTGAATGGTTAAAAAGGTACATATGCATGTCAGTGGTAAAGGGTACTATACTACCAAATTTTAATGTTAAAAAAAAAATTCTTCTCGTTATAGAGGTGTTATGAACTTAGGTCAATGTAAGGAATTTTTTACTTCAGTGAGTGCATCATTTGCATGCACCCATTTTCCAGTAGCACCCACAGCAAGAAGAGACACATAGTGTCCTGAAGTAAATCCCTGTCCTTGGTGTATGATAATAGAAGATAATTTGATTGGTTTCCCAAAGCATAAGCTGGAATGCAATCATTCTTCCTGCTGAAAGAATAAGTTAACGTTTCATGATTGGAGAAATTGCATTGCCTACATTTATTACCAAGAATCGTTGCCCATTTCTCATTTCTATAAATTAGTTCTTCCAAAGACATGGAATCTGTACCAGCCAGTACATGTAGAGTTTAAACACGCAACAACAAGTCAGTTTGATGAGCAGCAGTTACATCTAGTACACATAATGCCATGACTTACTGTGAAACCATGAGAGATACTTCAGGACAAATTTCAGACAATTTGGTGAGAAACTCTGCAACATCTTGCAGCTCACCTATATTGAAGGGTTCTCCTGAGAAGTGACAAATATCCACAGGAGGTAGAGAATCAGTGGATGGCAAGTGATCACAGTTGTGAACAAAGCTCCTGATAGCCTATTGTTGACTGTTTTCATGAATCCTTTCTTTTATATTCAATGTGATTGATATGGCACTTTATTTTATATATATATATATATATATATATATATATATATATATATATATATATATATATATTATTTTGTTCAGGACGACAGGGAGGGGAAATATCCCCTGCACCTTGAGGCAACTGTAAATTAGAACAGGGTGCAGGGTATTTAAGGTGAGCAGACAGTCTGCTTGGGGCTGCTGAGTAGAAGGTAGCAGAAGGTGCGCTGTTTCCGATCAAGTCCTGTCAGGAAGCTAGTCAGGAACCTTCAACGAATGTTTAGTCAGTGCCCCGAAGGAGCTAGGTGTTTGTTTTGTTTTGTTTATTTTTGTAATTAAAAGTGAGCGTCAGCACTAAATCCAGTGTGTGGGTTGTGATTTGGAAGGGAAAAGAACCTGAGCGAGCCTGTGTGGCGAGTCTCCAGTATATATATATATATATATATATATATATATAATATGATATATATATAATATAATATTAATATATATATATCTACCTTTTTGGTATATATATATTAGATGGAAACTATATAGTTAAAAAGGATAAAAACCTTTTTGACCAAAAAATAACGCTATTTTTGGAAAATCACCATTTTTTGCGCTTTTCTGAATAAAGTGACTCCACATTAGGTGTTTTTCAAATGGAAAAACCTTTTTTTTTTTTTTTTTTTGCAAAATCTGTAATCTAAATTTATTGTAGCTCTAAAAATTCTTCATTTTATTTTTTGTTTTGCAGCAAAAAGGCTATATATCCATAGGCTGTTTTCTTACAAAACAAGAAATATCCACATTCCACTCAATTAAGCAAATTAATTAACCCTTTGCGGTCCCCTTGTGATTTTCCCTTTCCAGTCCAATGTCGGGCCCTGTCCGATAGCATCAAAAAGACGTAAAGCAGAGGTCTCTAGTCGTTTTCTCTCCGGAAAAAGCTGAGAAAACCCTTCAATGGCTGAGTGAGACCAATAGGAGCCGAATAAAGCCGAAAAAAGTAAAAGAGTGTATCTCATAGTCCCATGCACTACAGAGATAACCCAAACATAAACAAAGGAGATAGCTGCTTCTGCATCCAGCGCTCAAAGAATATCACGGACATTTGCAGAGCTTTTTGAGATGTTATACTAACAAAATAATGACTTGGACCACATTATTGAGGCGTCTGGTAATAAAATGAGTGATGAGGAAAGGATTTATCAGTATGCATGTCTATAAAGAGGCATGTGAAAAAATGCACCGAACAAGGGGTGGGGCTTCACTGGAGATGCAGTACTAATGTCGTTTTGCCATGCAATCCGTTTTAAACAACAACAGTTGGGGTCCCTAATAATAGGCTTAGATTTTATTTTGCTAAAAAAAAAAAAAATTAGATTTATATATTTTTTTAACAAAGCACATTCGTAAATGCTCATACAGATCGGCCAATCACCTGTCTCTGCCTGGTTACTGAGCAACTACTGTACTGTGTGCTGAGAAACTGACACTGACAGCGGAAACAAATTCTCACAGCTGTGTCACCTTGCCAACCATGAAGCTCCGCCTGAAAATGACACAGATGACTGAAATAGAATGTTTATTTTATTGTGCATTACATGTGTTGCTGTTTACAATAATGCTGGCTGGCTGGCTATGAATTACTATCTACAATAATGAATGTACTCATGTACACACACAGTCTTCACTAAAGTCCCAATTTAAAGACCGTACTTTTCACTGCAGCCCTCGGGATGAAATTGTTAGCTAGGTGGATATTTTTTTTTAAATTAGCAGTGGGAGAAAATCATTTCAGCAAGTACAGTAGAATCTGCCAGCACTGACGGACGCTGTATCTACTATAGATACTAATGAGAGCAAGAAATACTAAAGAAAAACAAAGGAAACCCAGATCTTCAAGAAAGCTGGGAGACTTTTTATAAATGGAGTTCACATTTTTAAACGCTGCAAAACCAGCATCCACACTGTAATTTGACAGAACAGGTGATTTATTTGCACTATGCAGGACCTTATTTTCCCCCTTAGTGCTTGAGCCCCAGAGCACTCACGGAATCACTGCCTGTGCACCTATTATCAGTGATTAAAGTCTGGTTTTCAAACTAACTGATTATCGTTCAATACTGTATTGCTTTCAATCCCATAAAATATGCCGACGATAATGTAAACACCACCAAGCTGCAGACAGCGAGTCCAAAGCTTTAAACGTGTTACTGTTTATAGATAAGAACTCAACTTATTATGAATGTTGTGTTATTATGTTTTAAGCAACATACTATGATAGTTCATTATGGCAATTGTTTGTTTATTAGTTTTAAAATGTTTAGTAAAACATGACTTATTGTTTGACTTGTTAGCACAATCGGCCACCCTTTGCTAATGACATCTTCAGTCAGGGTCGTAACCAAGTATAAATCTCCACATTTTTGTAAAATGACTTTCCACTTACTTCTAAAGATGCAACGCATTTCAGTAAATTCAAACGATATACTTTGCGTCCCGCGCAGAGGGAGAACACAAACATAAAACACCGTTAAGTGGGGTTGGCATTGCAAGGGAGATGAAGGGAGGTTTCACAGTTCAGATCGAGTGACTGTTCTCTAAGCATTATTTGTGAATGCATACTCACCACTGCTACTCCCTGTTAGAAAATGTACTTCCCTGCATTTTTTAAAATTATTCATCATTTAATCATAAAATCACAATTTACAAGATTAAATATGGGCATATGGGCACTGCCATAACAGGGTCACACAACTGTGATATTGCACGGCCTCAGAGAAAATGTCGGATTTTGCTAAATTAGAAGTCTGGCGTATAGCGCATTATGAAAAGAAACAATCACTTGAGTTGTATTTAACGTGGTGTATATCATGTTTTCAGGACAAAGGACATTTGAAAGCACACTATATAATATATATATATATATATATATATATATATATATATATATATATAGCTCTGGAAAAAATTGAGACCACTGCAAAATTATCAGTTTCTCTGGTTTTACTATTTATAGGTATGTGTTTGGGTAAAACGAACATTTTTGTTTTATTCTATAAACTACTGACAATCAATATTTGGTGGCATAACCCTGATTTTCAAGCACAGCTTTCATGTGTCTTGGCATGCTCTCCACCAGTCTTTCACATTGATGTTGGGTGACTTTATGCCACTCCTGGCGCAAAAATTCAAGCAGCTCGGCTTTGTTTGATGGCTTGTGACCATCCAGTTTCCTCTTGATCACATTCCAGAGGTTTTCAATGGGGTTCAGGTCTGGAGATTGGGCTGGCCATGACAGGGTCTTGATCTGGTGGTCCTCCATCCACACCTTGATTGACCTGGCTGTGTGGCATGGAGCATTGTCCTGCTGGAAAAACCAATCCTCAGAGTTGGGGAACATTGTCAGAGCAGAAGGAAGCAAGTTTTCTTCCAGGACAACCTTGTCATGCGTCCTTCACAAAGACAAATCTGCCCGATTCCAGCCTTGCTGAAGCACCCCCAGATCATCACCGATCCTCCACCACATTTCACAGTGGGTGCGAGACACTGTGGCTTGTAGGCCTCTCCAGGTCTCCGTCTAACCATTAGACGACCAGGTGTTGGGCAAAGCTGAAAATTGGACTCATCAGAGAAGATGACCTTACTCCAGTCCTCTACAGTCCAATCCTTATGGTCTTTTGCAAACCTCAGCCTGGCTCTTCTTTGCTTCTCATTGATGAAGGGCTTTTTTCTAGGTTTGCACAACTTCAGCCCTGCCCCTAGGAGCCTGTTTCGAACCGTCCTCGCTGTGCACTTCACCCCAGCTACCGTTTGCCATTCTTTTTGTAGGTCACTTGATGTCATCCTACGGTTGCTGAGTGACATTCGAATGAGTTGGCGGTCATCCCGGTCAGTGGAGAGTCATTTTCGCCCTCTGCCGGTCTGTAGCTTTGTTGTCCCCAATGTGTGCTGCTTGACCTTGTTCTTATGAACCGCCGTCTTTGAAATCTTAAGGATGGAAGCAACCCGACGCTCACTGTATCCCTCTGCCAGTAAAGCCAGAATTTAACCCTTCTTTTCCTCACTCAAAACTTTCCTTTTCAACTCTTTGGGCATGGTCAATAGTTATTTTTTGATTCCAATTACTTTTGAGGTACTACTAGCACTGTTTTGCCATCCAGCTGGTCCTATTGCAAGAGGATAGTGATGACCACAGGAGTGGTTTTTATACTTTTCCTCGTTAAATAAGATTTGGTTCAGGTGATCCCCTAATCAGTACCTCATTCAGCAGAATGAGGTGTGCCTGTGTTGGAATTCAACAGACACTGTAATGGAATGGCTGCCATACATGTAGAGATGCTGATTTAAGAAAAATTTGCAGTGGTCTCTTAATTTTTTCCAGAGCTGTATGTGTATAACAGTAGACAGTATACCCTGTCAGATGAATGATCCTGCTTTTAGCTCAGTTTTGGTGCAAATGGCGGATATCGCGCTTTGCATCTAAACTCTATATATATATTATATATATATATATATATATATATATATATATATATATATATATATAAAATACACTCACACACACACACACACACACACACACATACAGTGGCTTGCAAAAGTATTCAGACCCCTGAACAATTCTCTCATATTGCTGAATTACATAAGGTACATTGAAATTTCATTCTGTTTGATATTTTATTTTTAAACACTGAAACTCACAATCAATTATTGTAAGGTGACGTTGGTTTTATGTTGGGAAAATTTTTAAGAAAATAAAAAACTGAAATAGCAAGTTTGCTAGAAAGCATGAGAGTGACCCAGCTACGATGTGGGAAAAGGTTTTGTGGTCAGATGAGACCAAGATAGAGCTTTTTGGCCAAAACTCAAAGCGCTGTGTGTGGCGCAAACCTTTCAGCAGGACAATGATCCCAAGCACAAGGCCAAAGCAACATTGGAGTGGCTCAAGAACAAAAAGGTGAATGTCCTACAGTGGCCCAGTCAAAGTCCTGAGCTCAATCCCATTGAGAATCTGTGGCACGATTTGAAAATTGCGGTCCACAAGCGTCGTCCAACCAACCTAAACAACCTGGAGTAAATCTGCCAAGAAGAATGGGCCAAAATCACTCTGTGTGCAAAGCTGGAGGCAAGGTTTTTCTATTTTTCTTAAAAATATTTCCCAACATTAAACCAATGTCACCTTACAATAATTGATTCTGAGTTTCAGTGTTTAAAAATAAAATATCAAACAGAACGACATTTCAATGTACCATTTGTAATTCAGTAATATGAGAGAATTGGTCAGAGGTATGAATACTTTTGCAAGCCACTGTATACACACACACACACATAGTACCAGTCAAAAGTTTGAGTTTTTTCATGATTATCTGTATAAACTTGTCTATAAACACTTAATATTTCATTATATGATGTGTACTTATATAAGCTAATAATCATAGGTGAATTGCATTCAAAAATTTAATTTTTAAATGAAAATGTAAATCTTGTCAATTTCAATGAAATGTTCACACAAAGCAAGGGGATTTCAGAC
The DNA here is from genome assembly GCF_017654505.1 of Polyodon spathula. Taxonomy (NCBI): domain Eukaryota; kingdom Metazoa; phylum Chordata; class Actinopteri; order Acipenseriformes; family Polyodontidae; genus Polyodon; species Polyodon spathula. The sequence goes on along the minus strand of NC_054559.1, from coordinate 4,600,312 downwards.
TGAAGCCCAAGTCAGTTAAAAGTTAAAATGTGTAAAACATGGTGTTATAACACTGGCCTAAGTATAAAAGTGTCTTTGTTAGATGTTCACTAGCATGTTACCTAAGTAACCTTTTGTCACCAATTATTGTTAACACATGAGGGACCATGATTACTATAAATATAGGTAGCATAGGCACAAGTCTGTCATTTCTGAATGTAACGGAGCAGAAAATGGCAAAATACACTCAGTTAAGCAAAGAAAAAAGACTAATTACTTTAAGAAATGAAGGTCAATCTTTAAGACAAATCGCAAGAATTTTGCAAGTGTCTGTAACTGCTGTGGCCAAGACCATCAAACGATTTGAAGAAACTGGCACTCATGAGGACCGAACAAGGTCAGGCAGGCCAAGGGTGACCTCAGAATCAGAGAACAAGTTCAGAGAATCAGAGTCACATGTCTACAAAACCGGCGATTAACTGCCCCTGAAATACAAGGCTGTTTAGAGGAGATTGCATGAAGCTGGCTTAACTGGAAGAATTGCTGTAAAGAAGCCATTGTTAAGAGTGCAGAATAAGAGGAAGAGACTTGCCTGGGTCAAAAAACACAGAAACTGGATGTTTGAGGAGTGGAAGTCGGTCTTATGGACCGATGACTCAAAATTTTAAATATTTCGGTCCAACCGCCGAGTATTTGTAAGGTGCAGAGAGGGTGAGCGCATGAGTTTTGCATGTGTGGTTCCCACTCTCAAGCATGGAGGAGGCAGTGTCATAGTCTGGGGTTGCTCTGCTGGTGACAGAGTTGGTGATCTTTACCAAGTCCATGGCAAGCTTAACCAGCATGGTTATCATAGAATACATCAGAGGCATGCCATTCCATCAGGATTGCGGCTAGTTGGGCAGTCCTTCATTCTTCAGCAAGATAATGACCCAGAACACACCTCAAAGTTGTGCAAGAACTATCTGGCGAAGAAGGAAAGTGAAGGTCAACTCAATCTAATGACCTGGCCTGCCCAGTCTCCAGACCTCAATCCCATAGAACTTGTATGACGAACTGGACAGAAGAGTCAAAGCAAAGCTACCCACAAGTGCCCTACATCTCTGGGAATTGCTGCAGAAGAGCTGGGAAGACATGTTGGGTGATTTCCTGCTGAAACTTGTTAACCGAATGCCTCATGTTTGTGAAGCTGTTATTAAAGCAAAGGGTGGCTATTTTGAGGAATCCAGGATTTAGAGAAAATCTTCAATTTTCTTGAACATTGCTTTGATACTCCTTATGTTTTGTTTTGTATATTGTAACGTGTTTTCATTTTCAAGTATTTACAGAAACGTATACAATGTAAAACATTGTCAATTTTAAAAAAAACCTAGTTTCCAGCAAGTGTACTCAAACTTTTGACTGGTACTGTACACACACACACACACACACATTTTTTTTCCCCAATTGTGGAGCTGCATTTGTGCCATATAAAAATGTGAGAAATGTTGTGTGTGTCCATCTGTCTGTGGTTACTGTTCTTATACAGTTCTACGGTTATGCACCATACAGCGCTGTGAACATGGTTTATATTTTCTGCACTCTTAAGGATAGTTCATACACTAGTACAGGGTGGTGTGTCAGCCCCGTCGACTCACTCATATGTGTTCATGGGTTGCTTCGAACTCCCTATGAGACATTCGGATACAAATATGCCCTGTATAAAGCTAATGTGATATGAATCATATGCAAACTGTGAAATGTACGCATTTTTTCAGTACCATAATAATGAGAAGGCGTTTTCAAATTAAATTAGATAACTTCTCTGAGCACTTTGTCAACTTTTTCTTTGCTGGTCATAGCTAGGGATTTTTTTTTTATTTGGGGGTGGGTCAAGGTAAGCGATTATAATAAGGACAATTAAATGGTATTCCTTTCTGAATGTACATCTTTTCATCTGCAATCGGCAACACAATGGGGGGAAAACAGCTAGTTTATTTATTTACTTATTATTATATTTCTTTTTTAATACCATGTGAGTGGAGCGTGCCTATTTTGTCTGGAGCAGGGGAGTGGAGCAAAATGAAAGAAAGAGCGAAGCAGAGCGGAGGTTATTATTATGAGTGGTGAACGGAACTGTTACCGCTTCGCTCCGCTCACATTCTCTGAACACAACACAGACCCTCGCCGTTCAAATATATTGTCTTTAAGACGGGATTTGCAAGTCACAGGAGAGTAGAAGTGAGTAAACTCTATATCCCTTATATGAGAAGTGGATAAACAATATATTGCCCAAATTCAAAGTGGGTCAACACTGTTTACTTGTGTATACCCTCGACTGCACCACAGAGTAAAACTCCAAAGAAAAGTTTAAAGAACGTGGAATTGCCAGGCAGTGTCCCATCTAAGGCCAACCAGGCCTGAAAATAATTATTTTATTTCTTAGCAGTCACCCCTATCCAGGCCAACTTACAATTGTGATGTTACTTTTTAAAATATAATTACTCATTTATACAGTTGGGCTTTTTACTGGACAAACTTAGGTAAACAGCGTGTGTCCCCCACCTGGGATTGAACTCACGTCCAATAAGGAGTTTTTAACCATTACTCTACATATGCTTCAAGTGAAGAAGCACAAATATCAGGTTGTAAAACTATTTTTTTTTTTTTTTTTTTTTTTTTTTTTTTTACATGAAACATACTTTTTGTATAGGTAACAAATGTCCATTGCTCTGGATAAAAGCACCAGCCAAATCTATTAATATGACATTTTTCTGGCTTGCTATTTATTAATTTATTTCTACATTTATAATAAACAATTTTTACTTTTATCATTTTTTTTCTAAATATATTTATTCCTCTATGCATTTTTTAAATCGTACTTATTTCTACCTAATAAATTATTCCTTTGTTTATTTTTAATTAAACGAGGAACCACAATTTATCAGAGATTTAGACACGGTAGGTACATGCCACTCTTGTGTACAATTCCATTCTATGGTATCTACCAAACAGGAAACTGGATATTTTCAAACAGGAAATAGAGCATTTCTAGAATCCAGCAGAACCTTCAGGTTTTCAACAAAATCTGGTCAGGCATGGATGTAAGCTGAGAAAATCAGCGCATTTCAACAACAGCGCAGAGGCGCAGCGGGCTAAGGCCGTGTGCTCTTCAAGGACTTCATGTTGCAAGTTTAAACAACGGTACTGATTTTTTTTGTGCGTTATGTGCTGTTTTAAAACATAAATTGTTTAATATAAACGGTGTGGATTTCAAACTGCTTACGTTCCCTGGTTTATTTTGACATTGACCAACATGTGGAATCACGTGTGGAATTTAGCTTTTCAGTCTGAAAAGTCGCTACACACTTAAAAAAAAAAAAAAAAAAAAAAAAAAAAAAAAAAGAGTAAGAAACGGAAGAGGAAGAACAATTGTACCTTAGTTTGACGACTTACATTTCAATTTGTATAAGAGGTATTCATGTTTTTTTAGTTTTTTTCACATTTGATGTAAGACAGTTTCAGACTTTTGGTACTGGTACAGATGGTAATTCTAAGCGATTTAGTTTTGCCGCTGCAATATGGTGAAAACAGCAAAACTCTTGGAGTTGTACAAAGAGTCTCGGTAGTTTCCAACAAGTTTTTCTAAATTGTTGGAGGAACTTTATTGAAACAAATTTTAACTTATAGAGGACACAAAAAACATACCTGCACACTGCAGTGGCGCGCATTCATGTTTGATTACAAACAATACCGTATTTCCTACATCATCAAATGGCCCATGCTGCGTACGTGCCTAATCACGCGAGATGTGATCAAATTCTGGCTATACACGTCATTGCATTTGTTACAGTACCATATTACATGTAGTCAGTTTGCCTCGAAATGATTCTTATAAGCGGAATGTTTGATTCTTACAAGCAGAGTATTTTAGCATGGTTAGTATAGGAATGGTTTTGTCCCAGTGGTATTTATCACTATACGCGGCTGATTCTTACATCAGCGATTCTTATAAACTGAGTGTACTGTACATCCAAATTCTCTTCGTAGCTTCTAGTTTTAAAATACTTTTTGTGAAAGGACAGTAGTTATAAGTTATTGATAGGAAAGAAGCAATGGAAGGGTTGGGGACAATTTGACCAAGTAAGTGCAACACTAACCGGAACTATGGTTTGCAAACAGATATTTTGCCAACCAAGTTTAGTACCATATATATATATATATATTTAATTAAATAAAAATACAAGTGTAATCTAATGTGTGTTTCTTTCAATCTAAAATCTGAAATCTAAACTTGCTATGTTTTGTACCTTCCTCTGGGTGTCAATCACTCCGGTTAGCTCTTTCACCAAGTCTTGAAGCCTCGCCTTGTCTCTGCCACACAAGACGAGCCTGGCTCCAGCTGCATGGAAAACTTTAGCACATTCTACAATAAAAACAAAAGTTACAACAAACACCTGCTAATGTATTTGCATTATATTCCTTTCAGGTCTTAACCAAGTTCCATTAAGTTCTGTATACAGACTTTACAGCCATAGTCTGTTGCAGAATTCTAAATAACTAATAGCAATATCTATATTTAATAAATTAAACATTTAAACCTCCTGGGTAAATCTCTTTATCATAGTATGCATCTCCATTGGCCTCTTAGCCGTCTGAGAGCTGTTCATTGGACTTGGATTTTTAAAGCAACTGTAGCTAACTAAATAATTTCATAAAACTGCTGAACTTCCATTGGCTTACCATCTCTCAAATGTCCAGTTTTTAAAGAAACACGTTACAGCAAACAGGCTTTTCACTGTAAAACAATCTGGTACGACACAGCTCTCTGTTTGCTTGCCCCGTCATACAGTAAGTCTGTCACTACCTTCTCATTGGTCATTTCACTCCAGCAGTGTCTTTGGTACTGTCTGAAAGCATCTCAGTCAATACAGTACGCAGGTTATTGACAGAAGAGGTGGGGACAATGTCATCCTCCACCCAGGAGGTCTAAAAGCAGGGCTTGCAAACAGAGATTTCATTAGCCTAGAGTAGTACCAGGTATCAAGTTTTAAAATGAAAACAGGATGTTGTTTCTTTCAGAACTGCACATTTGAGCCTTAGAGAATTATATTTGCTAGAATTACTTTTAAGTGTGCAGTTACGCTGGTATTCCATTATTATTTAACCCTTTATAGATGTTCTCATTTTCTGAAGAGCTCATTTATAGTGTTGTACCTCACCTCGCCCTAGACCGGAACTGGCTCCAGTAACCACCACAACAGCATCTTGGATGCAGACCTTTTGCCGAACTCTCAGCAGAAGCTTGTACAGGGTGACGACCCCGATACTGCCCAACACCAGAGGAATGAAATGACTACAGGTGAACTCCATCAGCTTCCCTTTAGACACACTTCTCCTTTGACAACAAAGGGTACAGTAAGCATTAACTGTCCTTCAAGACATTTTCTCCACCATGCACATCCATGCTTTCAGTTAGTGCTGCACTTCCATGGTCACCTGTTCCCACCCCTTCACTGGCTTCTTTCCTGTTAAATAACCAATCAGCTGCTTCCCCTATTGACTGACATGCTTCAAGCCAGTAAGATGACCCCAAAGTCTCTGCTGTGGGGACCCAGGAAGTGCAAGTGCAAACTGATAAAGCATAGAACCTGAGAACTTATTTTGCCCTAATTAAAGTAGAATCAGATATCACATTTTAAAATAAAAACACAGGTTTTCTACAAACAGCATGCTTGGGACCTGTATGTAACTAATGAAAGTGCAAAACCGGTCATGCTTTTGGAATTATTTTGTTAGCTACAATTATATTAATTGGTCCATACTGTGCCCTCTAGTCACTGTCACTGGCTGCAGACTATTCTGGGAGTGCTGCAAACAACAGGGAGCTCATAGGACTGGCCAGTGCTGGCCTTTTATTTCCAAGAATGTTCCAGATTTCGGTAAAACAAAGGACTGAGTTACACTGAAGGTGCTTCCAGTGGTATGGTTTCTGGGTGAAAGGCAGCTACATTCTTCCTTCGTTTAGCATTCTGTGCACTCTCAGAATCAAGAACGACTGTATTGGCTTCCCAGTTTACAGGCAGGTAATGGCTAACAACGAGACACATGCTTAATAAATCTGTTTAGTTTCATGCCTATTCATTTATTGATTGATACTGAACACCAAAAAAGGGATGAAAATATGAATCTTGTCTCTGATCTACCCTAGCTGAGTACATTTCAGCAACATGCACACCCCTTCTTATTTGGTAAAACTGGGATGATTAAAAACAGGTTATTTTACAGGTTTTAATTGCTAAACAAAATATATTCAGTCTATTTTATTATAAGACTAGATATGCCACACAACACCTGCAACTAGTGCAAATGCATTACAACACCTCAAGATGTGTCATTAATATCCTGTATATACCTCCCTGCACAAAACCCTCTGTATTCAGCGATATAGAAACAATAGGCACTAATGTGAAAACGTCAGACCACTTTATGCTTTAAATTAAGCATCTTAAAGATTAAGTAGCGAGGTTCTGAAAAATGTAGCGTTACATGTCCTCACGTGTTGATACAACTATTTAAATAAGGTACCTATAATTTATTTTCATTGTTAACGTTTTACACTTATAACTTTAAAGTATGTTTCAAAGCTCTTTTTAAAATGGACGCTTTTTTTAAACCTGATTTTTAGTAGTAATGCTTGTACAAGACACTATGTACAAGGTTGCTGTGTATTAGTCGTTTTACAACGTTTGCGCAATAGATATTTTATTTGCAGCTTACTTGTAGTATGTTGTTTTGTTTTACTAAAAAGCAAATAGTTAATCTTATAAAAGTGTTGATCAAAAATTTACACGGTAATTTGCAGTTTATCATCCTTCTCCCATGATTATACTACGCATTTACTGTGCTTTACTTAATTGTTTATTTAGCAGACACCTTTATCCAATGTGACTTAGAGAGACTAGGGTGTGTGAACTATGCATTAACTGCAGTCACAACGTATCACCTGAAAGACGGCATGCAAGGAGGTTAAGCGGCTTGCTCAGGGTCACATAGTAAGTCAGTGAGTGAGTCGGGATTTGAACCGGGGACCCACCTGGTTAGAAGCCCTTCTGTACCTTTTCACATACAGTAAACTCTGTTTAATATGACCCCAGCTAACCCCTTCAGGTACACGAGGAATTGATCAGCTGTTCTTAAAATACACTTCAGAGTGATTCAAGTATCACAAGGAGGAAATTGATAACTTGGATGAACTGATCCAACAGTCAGTTTCATGCACCTCATTGCAAAACTAAAAAAGTTATCATAATTTGTATGTGTGTGACTTACACATGTCCCTCGTACTTTACAGGGTTAATGTCACCCTCCTCTTATTATCACCACAGTGAAATGGCCAGAATAAAACAGAAGTCAATGGGGACACTTAGATTATTATCACACTCCAGTTAATATCACACAAATGTAGTGTAGAAAACATTACTTTTTCCCCCCATATTGGTGAACTGATAAAGTCGACTTTATTAGAAACGTAATCACTGGTTTCTTACCTGATAAGTAACTAGTAGTTAAACACTTTGTTAATTTTTGTCACTGAACTGTGTTTATTTAGCAGTCGTTCCTCTTTGTAATCTTTGCGTGGGTCTTGTGATACTGTATATTACCTATTTTGCCAAGAACTTCAAAGACAAACAAAAGTTAGCACAGTGCTAGTAAAAGAGAAACGCTGGTATTAAGTCTCGTTTGGCTGGAGAAAGAGAACGAGAAACACTGCTGATTGAACCATGCAGTATTGCTGCTCTGCCCGACTGTGCTGTGGCTGGCGTGAATGAGCAAATACTCATTTGAACCTGCAAATAAAGCCACCAATGACCTTACATAAAGGGACCCCGCTAGGGCGAACATCCAGTAAACTGAACAATTAAACTGCACTGAACTAATAGGAAGTCAGATCAGTTTAATATTTCAACACAAAAACACATTATTTGTTGTGCTGTCATTTTCGTTTTTACTTTTCAATAACCTTCTTAGATAATGTAAACAAGTCTAATTCGGCACAGTTATTACTATTCATCAAACACTGAACTGATTTTGAGTTACCCCTTTGGCAGATTTTAAATCCTAACCAAGTATATCTTATTTTATCAAATATATTCTATTTATATCAGTTAATGTCAAGCGTTGCACAACATAAAACTGAGAACAAAATAATTGTGTGTGTTTATTTCCCTCCTGCCTGTCGCGTATTTGTGCAAAATGTACGTAGGTTTGTGTTTATAATGCTATTCTCAGACAACATCTGCATTTGTGTTGTGTACATTAATTTGAGAATTCGCATTTTCATTCGTGTTGAATCCTTACAATTCTGTGATTTTATTATTCGTCCATTTTGTAACTGCCCTCATTTGTACTAAATTTTAGGGTACTGCATTACTATTGCATCAGCTACCCGCGATTTTTATGTTTAAAAAAAAAAAAAAAAAACCTTTAACCCACCTGCTTGACTGGAAGAACATACTTCAGAGAACCCGGAAATGAAACCAACGAGTAGCAACAATAAACAACGTCCGGTAGGACCATAGCGTATTTACTTCAAAATAGTAGTTCCTTGTGGAAGGCAATTGTACATGCGTGAAGCAGTAAAATGCATGCCCATCGCTTAGGTATATGAATATAATACGGACATCTAAAAAATATGTATATATACTTTCTCAAATGCTCAAAAAAAAATTAAAAATAATTTAATTTTCTTAAATATATCACAAATAACTCCCTGAATAAAATGTGTTTAAAATGCAAAAGAATAATGGAGCATACATACTGCCCATTTCTGAAAAATCTAAGGATTATAACTCAATAAAAGAGGGTGAAATGTGAACTAGAGCTATAGGAGGAATAAATGATGCCTTTTGTATCAGATTTATGTCACTGTAGAAAATACAGTACTTTGAAAACAGGCGATGCACAAAATATATGGGGTTGCACTGAAATTACTGGCAGGCGTCACACGCCACCCTGTCTGCTGCAATCAATGATAATCAATCAATATTTATTTTATATAGTGCCTTTCATAGTGGACCACCATCACAAAGCGCTTTACAAGATACTGAGGAACAATGCATAATACATTAAATACAAATATTAAAAAAAAACAATGCAAATACATTAAATACAGGCATTTTACATTAAATACAAGGCTAGGATGTGAATTCTAAACATTGTGTCAAACAGAATCATACAAATAAGATGGGGTGAAAAACCGGAAATAGCAGCTAATAACAGATAGCAGGCCTAAAGAGCACTGAAAGCAAGAGAGAACAAGTGGGTCTTGAGAGTTGATTTGAAGCGAGTGACTGTGGGAGCTACATGCACTAAAGCTGGGAGAGAGTTCCAGAGAGTCGGGGCCATGAAGCTACAAGAGCGCTCTCCCAGTGTGGTGCATTTTTGCTTGGGTATAACAAGCATGCCAGAGTCAGAGGACCTCAGCTCGCGAGCAGGGCCATAGCAGGTCTGCAGGTTGGAGAGATACTCTGGACCTGTGTAATGAAGGGCCTTGTAGGCAAGCAGGAGAATTTTGAAAGTAATCCTGAACTTTATAGGTAGCCAGTGCAGCTGGACAAGACAGGGGGTAATGTGATCATGTTATTTACATCTGGTAAGAATCCTAGCAGCAGCATTTTGAACCAGCTGCAATCGGTTTATGGTGCGTGACGGAACACCACCATGGAGAGAGCTGCAGTGGCCGAGTCGAGAGGAGATGAATGCATGACAGAGTATTTCTGCATCTAGGAGGGAAAGGTAGGGACGGACCATTGAGATGTTTTGGAGGTGGTAGAAGGAGGATTTATCTACAGAGGAGATGTGGGCATCAAAGGAGAGGTTACTATATGGAAGTAGGCTAAGGGTTCATACAGTGGGGGAAGGCAGCAGCAGGCAGTTTCCAAGGTTCAGGGAAGCAATATTGAGATTCTTGAACGCCTCAATGAAAGGGGGGGGGGGGGGGGATGAAATCATTTGAATGATTACCAAATAAAAACAAAACCATATTAATCCCACAATTTACAATGTCTTCGGGGTCTTAAAATAGATGTTAGGTAGATGTTGCTAAGAAAGAAGTGGCAAGTGCGTGTCCAAGAAGAGGTGCGTTGAGAGAAGGAGAGGGAAGGTCAAGAATAACATCTAGATTTATAGCAGAAGGGGATGGAGAGAGAGCAATAGAATCAAGGAATAATGAGATGGAGAGGTCAGAGGAGGGAGAGGAAGCAGAAGAAGGAAAGTATAGGTCAGATTTAGAGAGGTTGAGTTTGAGGTGGTAAAAATGCATTCACATTGAGATAGCCAAGAGATATTCTGAGATGCAAGAGGAGATGTGGGAGTCAAAGGAGGGAAAGGAGAGGAAGATCTGGGAATCATCAGCATAAAGGTAGTAGGAGAAGCCAAAAGAGGAGATGAGAGTACATAGCGAGCGTGTGTAGAGTGATGAGGGGGTCCCAGGACATCCTTGAGGTACACTATAGAGAGGGGGTGAGGAGAAGAAATAGAGCCACAGCAGGAAACCTGGAAGGAACAGTTAGAGAGATAGAAGGAGAACTAGGCAAGAACAGTGCCTGAGATCCCCAGATCAGAGAAAGGAGAGGAGAATAGCATGATCAACAGTGTCAAAGGCAGAGGAGAGGTCAACGAGAATGGATGAGAGGGAGGCAGCCTAAGCAGAGAGGACAGAGTCAGATACAGAGAGGAGGGCAGTTTCCGAGGAGTGTGCAGGACACAACCCAGATTGAAGAGGGTCAAGCAGTGCACTCTGAGGAAGGATGTCAGCTGGCAGTGGACAGCTCGCGCAAGAGTTTTAGAGAAAAACAGGGCAATAGTTCTGGGCAGAGGAAGGGTCAAGATAAGGTTTCTTAAGAATGGGGATTACGCAATCAGTTTTGAAGGTTAAGGGAAAGGAGCCAAAGAGCAGAGAGGTGTTAATGAGGGAGGAGATGAAAGGAAGAAGAAAAGAGGCAATGGATTGGAAGAAGACAGTAGGAAGGGGATCCAGGGCGCAAATAGTTGGCCTGGAATCCAGGAGTAAGGAGCAAAGGTCTGAGTCGGGTTGTTGCGGATAATTAGCATCTCCAAAGAATATAGTCTAAGTCTTATCAGTCAATGTAAATAACTTCAATTAAAATACCAAGATTAAAATATATTCAGTATATCCCTTTTATCTTCGTAGTATATAGCTAATTTAATATTTTAAACAATATTCCCCATTAACTTAATAGGTATCATAGCTTAACAGTGCTTTTAACATCCAAAAATAAAATAAAATTACTTTTGTTTATTTCAGTGTTACAAAAGTTCTATGCACCAAGAAATTCAATAAATTGTCATATACTTACCAAAAATTTAGAAATAGGTTTCAAAGAGTCTCGTAACAAAGTTGTTCACTCCTCGTGGTTGCAAAGACTTTGCAAAGTCCAAAGAATGAGGTTCTGTTCCCAATGGTTTAAAAGATAGGTTCCTTTTTCCTTTGTGATGTCCTCAAATAAAATAATTCCTGGTGGTGGCCTGTCAAAAAACAGGCAGTTCTTACAAATTCTCCAATCACATACAGTAGCTACATTCAAGAACCAGTATCTTCACAACATCCAATTTGTTGGTTACTTTGAAAATAAACAGAATTGATCATTGTCAGTTAACTTCTAGAATACCAGAATATATTTTACTGTCAACAGATATCTTCAAACCACAAGTAGGTCAGTCTCTTTAAAACCATTTTTGTTTATTTAAAACAATAAAACTAGCTTGGGCTCCCAGCAGGGAGTATTTGAAGCTAAGACCACAGTGGGGGTCATTTTGCTTTGACAGAAACAGCAATCTGTCTTGAAAACAGGCAGGCAAAATCTCCCCCCAGCCAGAAGCTAATATACCTAAAAGATCACATTTAGGTTTGGTAAAATCCTTATAACCTATACAATTTACATTTAAACCTTAATAAGCGGTGTCATTTGTACGTCACAGGGTCAAAGTGTGAAAATTGAGGGTGGGGCAGGAGGGTGGGATGTGTTCAGGTGGGGAGGGGGAAAGAGAAGATGGTCTGAAGAGCTTCGGAATGTACTTTGGAGCAGAAGAAGGAGGCAAAAATCATCAGGTGTAAAGTATAAGGATTGGGGAGAGGTGGGGGGTTGAGGAGGGAGAAAATGGTAGAGAAAATTCGGTAGGGATTGTTAGTGGAGGACAGGAAAAATAAGGGGAATTGGTTCGGCAAACATTAACCAAAAAGGAATCCTTTGATTGCCCCATTACAATCAATACTTGCACTGTGAACATTCCAACTGTAACAATTTCATTAAAAAGTGCAACATTTTACATCTGCCAACAGCAATCTTAATAACAAACGAGCACCCCTCTGTGTATTGCAAAATACATTTTTATTTAGGAATACAAACCAGCAATGGTACTGCAACGATGCCCAAAATATTGTTTACACTTTTGAAATGATTCAGAAAATGTTTTCAAAAAGTTGATATATAACAGCATATAACTTGATTTAAATTAATAAAATTCAAGAATATTGCATAACTCAGCAAAACCACTCTTGCAACACTGATTGTGAGCATGTTGTTGTCTTTGAAGATACCGGTACATTGTGCCTTCTGGCATAAAAAGTCTGTCTTTTAATTTGACTTCTGCTGACAGATCAGACTAATTACTGGTTCTGGTAACTGGTTAAATGACAAAATAATGTATGCTTATTTAACACTTTAAAATTGTTAAATCACTCAGAAAAAGTTATTAATTCGCTTTCAATAGTTAAAGCCTAAATACCTAAATAATCTTTATTGTGAGGAATCTGAACTGTTACCTATACTTTCAAAAGCTGAAAGACATTGGTGGTGTTTTAATAAAATTCTTCTTCCTATGCATATACATTCATCACACTGGATGTTGATTTTAATCAATATGGTTAGAGAAGACAAAGAGGTACAAGGGAAGCCTTTAAATAATGCTTTCCTCTCTACAGAGGTATCTTATTTTGCAACATTTATCTCTAAAAAGGGCAAATGGTTAACATAGAATTCAGTGTAGTTTGCGCACCAATGTATTACATTTCCAATGCAAACTGAGGGTGATGTAAGGATACATGATTTGTGGTTGCAAAACCCCCATATAGCAGCCATAAAGCCTGATTTTTAAATACGCCGTATGTAAAGAATTATTATTATTTAGCAGATGCCTTTATCGAAGGTGACTTACAGAGACTAGGGCGTGTGAACTATGCATCAGCTGTAAGGTCACCTACAAAAACATCTCACCCAAAAGACAGAGCACAAGTGACCTGCTCAGGTCACATAATGAGTCAATGGCAGAGCCAGGATTTGAACCAGGAACCTCCTGATTACAAACCCTTTTCTTAAACCACTAGACCACCACAACATACAGTGTTCACCTGCCCTTCTGCACCCACTATCAAATTTGCCATCAATTATATTGAAATACATTCAAATTGGGCGGTATCTGGATACTAAGCTGGCGCAAACATTATAATGTGATGTAAGGATTTTGCCTTGCACTTAGGCAATTGCTGACCCTCCAAAAGCTTTACACCTCTTCTTACAAGGTGCAAACCATTGTAGACACGAGTAACTGTATAAAAGCACACACCTGCAGAGACCTGTCGTTGGCTTCAGGATGGCTGCTGTGGTACACTTCCTGATGTGACAACACTTGGCTCTTGTTGAGGAGAGGCAGAAACACGTTTGGAGGAAAAGGGCAAGACGAAAAAGACCCCACATATTCAATCCCATGGTCACTTTGTTTGGGATGCCAGAGGATGCAGTGTTAAGTGTTATCGTCTTACTCTACAGGTCATCCTAGACCTAATAGCTGAATTGAGGGTTGAGCTAGACTCCGGCATCCATCTAGGGACTGCTGTCCCTGCACATGTGAAAGTGCTGTGTTCTCTGCACTACTTAGCCTCTGGTTCCTCTCAGACCACAGTTGGTATGTCTGAAGGGATAACCCAATCCAACTTTTCCAGCGTGCTAGGCAATGCTAAAAAGGGCCAATACATATAATTTCCTAAGGATACTAGTATAACTGATGTTGGCTGAGGCTTTTCCAAACAACTGAGTTTCATGCTGAGTAACCTCAGCTGTAATTTTTCTTTTCTTTTCTGTGCGCCTCCTCTGTCCTATTTTTTTGGGTTTGTATTTTTGTGCTCCACCAATGTTATACAGTGACTACTGCTTTCTGTACTCATAACTCTGCAAGTGTGGCCGCTAAATAGACTGAGTCGCTGATTGAGACCTTCATTATCATAATTGTGGATCATTATTTGTACATGTTGAGTAATTTGCGCAATGCAATTAGAATTTTGCATCCACAATTATTTGCACTGAGCCTATACTCACCCCCATTATGTCTGTTTTTTTGCAAAAAAAGGTATTGCTTAGAGGTTTTTTTTTTTAATTTAATTTTGAGTGACCAATTATTATTTTTATTTCTCCCCCCCCCCAATTTGGAATGTCCAATTATGTTTTTTCTCCTCACCGCAGCGAGTCCCCAAACAGCACAGATGTTCTGAGGGTGTGTAAACGTTCTCCAATCTCACAAGCATAAAGCCAGAATCGCTTTTACGCCAAATAATCCAGAGCAGAGGTGGGTGGGCTACCAATCCTGGAGAACGGAGATGAGCTCTGTTTTTATTCACTTTGAACGTATCTGGCCAGTAGGGTTTGCTGTTGCGTGAGGAGGAAAATAAATCCCTGCCGGTTTCCCATCCCGACCCGGGGAGCATCAGAGCCAATGTGACGCCCCCTTCGGAGTCCCCAGCAAAGCTTGGCCTCTTTGCACAGCATAGACGTAAACTGTTGCCGTCCAAGCTGTATGGCTCATCCAGTGCACCCAGCAGCAGCGCTTTAACTGGATGAGCCACTCAGGGACCCCTGGAATAGTTTAGAGTTAACCACCTTTAAAACCCTGTAAAAAATTAAGGAAATTATTTTGTTTGAATATTCAGAATATATCTATTTAGACCTTGTGGATATGGAAAATAAATATTAATTTTACAATGTAAATAGTCACAATTTTATTTACTTTAATGAAAATGGTGTTGTTGCATTTTTATAATTCAGTTTTTTCCATAAATCTAATACTAGTTTTTTCCCCACAGGTGAATTGAGCAAGAATTAATTTGCCAACATTTTCCTGATGTACAATGGATAGCTCTGGAGGAATGGGTAGGTGCTAGCCATGAAATCCTGGAGTATAGGGTTGCTGCTAACCGTGGAATCCTGGAGTACAGGGTAGCTGCTAGCCGTGGAATCCTAGAGGAGAGGGTAGCTGCTAGCAGTGGAATCCTACAGAAGAGGGTAGCTGCTAGCCATGGAATCCTGGAGGAGAGGGTAGCTGCTAGCTGTGGAAACCTAGAGGAGAGGGTAGCTGCTAGTTGTGGAATCCTAGAGGAGAGGGTAGCTGCTAGCTGTGGAATCCTAGAGGAGAGGGTAGCTGCTAGCAGTGGAATCCTAGAGGAGAGGGTAGCTGCTAGCTGTGGAATCCTAGAGGAGAGGGTAGCTGCTAGCCATGGAATCCTAGAGGAGAGGGTAGCTGCTAGCCGTGGAATCCTAGAGGAGAGGGTAGCTGCTAGCAGTGGAATCCTAGAGGAGAGGGTAGCTGCTAGCTGTGGAATCCTAGAGGAGAGGGTAGCTGCTAGCTGTGGAATCCTAGAGGAGAGGGTAGCTGCTAGCTGTGGAATCCTAGAGGAGAGGGTAGCTGCTAGCAGTGGAATCCTAGAGGAGAGGGTAGCTGCTAGCCATGGAATCCTGGAGGAGAGGTTAGCTGCTAGCCATGGAATCCTGGAGGAGAGGTTAGCTGCTAGCCATGGAATCCTGGAGGAGAGGTTAGCTGCTAGCCATGGAATCCTGGAGGAGAGGTTAGCTGCTAGCCATGGAATCCTGGAGGACAGGGTAGCTGCTAGTAGTGGAATCCTAGAGGACAGGGTAGCTGCTAGTAGTGGAATCCTAGAGGACAGGGTAGCTGCTAGCAGTGGAAACCTAGAGGACAGGGTAGCTGCTAGCAGTGGAATCCTAGAGGAGAGGGTAGCTGCTAGCAGTGGAATCCTAGAGAAGAGGGTAGCTGCTAGCCATGGAATCCTGGAGGAGAGGGTAGCTGCTAGCTCTGGAAACCTAGAGGAGAGGGTAGCTGCTAGCTGTGGAATCCTAGAGGAGAGGGTAGCTGCTAGCTGTGGAATCCTGGAGGACAGGGTAGCTGCTAGCTGTGGAATCCTGGAGGAGAGGGTAACTGCTAGCTGTGGAATCCTGGAGGACAGGGTTGCTGCTAGCTGTGAAATCCTGGAGTAGAGGGTAGCTGCTAGCCGTGGAATCCTGAAGGAGAGGGTAGCTACTTGCCGAGGAATCCTGTAGTTTTCAGTTAAACCTGTTTTTTCCTGCCCTTCAGTGCTTTGCAGTTTATATTATTTGATTGGCTATTTATTTGAATAAAAAAATGAATACATTTATAAATTATCCTGCTTTTATTCTGTAGTAGTGTCTGCCTTGCAATTCAGAGCAAGCCCATGTATTTAGTGAATCGACTGTCTTCAAAGTACTGTATTTTCTGAAATTACATAAATCTGGCATAAAACACATTATTTTCTATTCCCCCTATGTCTCTAGTTCACATTTCACTACCACCCCCCACCACCACCACCCTTCAGTTACAATCCTTAGATTTTCAGAAATGGGCAGTACATATACTTCATTAATCTTTTGCATTTTAACACATTTTATTCAGGGAGATATTTGTGAATATTTAAGAAAATGTAATTATTATATTCTTGTATATAAATGTCTATATTATATACATATAGATAAGCTATATGTATGTATTTTACTGTTTAATGTATGTACGAT
This sequence comes from Polyodon spathula, assembly GCF_017654505.1. NCBI lineage: Eukaryota > Metazoa > Chordata > Actinopteri > Acipenseriformes > Polyodontidae > Polyodon > Polyodon spathula. The sequence continues at coordinate 4,583,462 of NC_054559.1, read as the reverse complement.
TGCATTCCACAATGGACTTTACTTTGAAGTAAATTTGTGATGTTCCTTCTGGAAATAGCTTATTGTTGCCAGCAATTATTGCTAGCTTCACACAGCCATTTTTTTACTTTCCAAGATCCATGTGGGCAGGGAATATTTAAAGAGTAAATGCATTTTGTCCTGTACATGCTAGATTCACTTTTGGGAAACTGCATTGAAAATAAGGTTTGGGGGGTAATATTGTTAAATAAATAGTTGCATAGAAATGATGTGTACATTCTTTTAACGAGGCATGTTTTGTTGCACTTCAACAAAATATCCACACCATGGCGCTGCAGGATAATCAACGTACAGTGTTTCTGAGAATTCTGAATATGGGGGTGGGGGAAGAAAAATTCAGAAAGTATTAGAACAAGTCTCGTTGAACAGCAAGCCAATGATCATTTAAAGGTATATTAAAACGCAATTTAAGATACCTGAAAGTATTTAAAGATACCTGAAACATCTACATAAGGAGAATACAGTGATGGTTAGAGGAAATATGCTGCTGCGCAAAAGTCTTAGACATGTTGCATTTTTCTACTATGACGCATTATGAGCATCAACAATTTACTCAAAGTCTCCACTAGTGTTTTCTACTACTATAACAACCTTGATGTGGCAGGCTGGCGAGTGGATAGAGGCCCAGAGACAGTCTGCAGTCCAAAAAAATAACTTATTATAAACACAAAAATGAAAGGGCACAAGGGCCAAAACAAAGCAATTTAAACACATAAAGCAAAAACAAACTCACAAAAATAAAGGTTTCCAGGCTGGGCAATGCCTTCACTGGATTCAAAACATTCAAAAAATCAAACACCAAAACACCAACCTGCTTCCTCAGCTCCCTCCTCTCAAATGAGAAGCAGAGGCCTCCTTTTATATGTCAGGTGGCTGGGCGCCGATTGATCGTTAAACTAATCATCTAATCAACTAATCAACCCCAGCCACCTGAACATAATAAACCCAGACAGGTAGGGGAAATTAACCCCATCCCTGCTAATTTATAAAGGGCAGAGCTTTGCTCTGCCACACATCTCACCCCATGTACCACGTACACTGGCTGCAATCGGCCAACTCCCCCCTTCCCCCCACGAGTCCAATTATGTCCCTTGGGTGGGCTGTTATGGTGGGTGGTGGTTGATGTGGTTGATGTCGGAGCCCCCAAGCCTTCTTTGGTGGAGGGGGCCCCGGATCTCCAAGGTAGTACGGCAACAGCGGCCCGGCTCCCTCTGGTGGTGGAGGCAGCGGACCCTCGGGAACCCTAGAAAACGAAAAGGAGACACTAGCAGTCCCAAGCGATGCGGAGCAGCAGGCAACCCCAGGCGATGCGGATGCATCATCCCTGAGCGGTGCAAGGCAGGCATCTTTGAGCCATAGCTCCTCCCCTCTCTGGCTCTGCGAGCGGCGGCTCCTCCTCCCTCTCTGGCTCTGGGGACGATGGCTCCTCCTCCCTCTCTGGCTCTGGGGACGATGGCGGCTCCTCCCTCTCTGGCTCTGGGGACGGCGGCGGCTCCTCCCTCTCTGGCTCTCGGGAAGGCGGCTCACCCCTCTCTGGCTCTCGGGAAGGCATCTCCACCCTCTCTGGCTCTCGGGAAGGCATCTCCACCCTCTTTATTGGAGTGACTGGGTCATCTCCCATGTCTACCGCCAGGTAATTAACCACCATGAGGGCAACCTCTGGGAAGGACGCTGGGTGGTGTTGTTCCTCCCACTGTTCCCACCTCTCCCCATCTCAACGCCACAACGTGTTAATAACCATGGGGAGATCGTGGACAAGGTCTGCCTCAGGGTGCATCAACCAGTCCCAGATCTCCTGGGACGGTGGTGAAGGTGGTGGTGCTGGAGGTAGTGGGGTGGCCCCTGATGCCCGGGGTGAACACTGCACCTCTTCCTGGGCCTGGTTGTAGGGGCATCCTTCCCAGTTGTGCCTGTCCTCCTCACACTGGCCACACCAGTTTGCCGGTGGCACATCTGGGCAGGACCGCCAATGGATGGTCCTCCTTCCCGCACCAGGAACACCAGGGGAAGAGGCTAGCCGGGTCCTCCAGCAGTGGCTGCAGCAGCTTACATTTCTTCAGCTGCTGCTGCTGCTTTTCCTGCCTTTGCCACTGTCTACTCTTTCCCCATGAGGTTTTTTTTTTTTTTTTTTTTTTTTTTTTTTAAATAAAAAAAATTTATCCCAAAAATAAAAAAAAAAAAAATACTGCTCTGAGCCTCTAGGTGGTGCTATCCCACTCCTAACACCAAATGTGGCAGGCTGGCGAGTGGATAGAGGCCCAGAGACAGTCTGCAGTCCAAAAAAATAACTTATTATAAACACAAAAATTAAAGGGCACAAGGGCCAAAACAAAGCAATTTAAACACAAATAAAGCAAAAACAAAAATAAAGGTTTCCAGGCTGGGCAACACCAAAACACCAAAACACCAAAACACCAAAACACCAAAACACCAAAACACCAAAACACCAAAACACCAAAACACCAAAACACCAAAACACCAACCTGCTCCCTCCTCTCAGATGAGACGCAGAGGCCTCCTTTTATGTCAGGTGGCTGGGCGCCGATTGATCGTTAATTAAACTAATCATCTAATCAACTAATCAACCCCAGCCACCTGAACATAATAAACCCAGGCAGGTAGGGGAAATTAACCCCATCCCTGCCAATTTAAAAAGGGCAGAGCTTTGCTCTGCCACACTTGACTTAAATAAAGAAGGAAAAACATTGAGTGACATAGCTTGCATCACTTGATTTCCAAGGTGTGGTATCCAAATCATAATCAACAAGTACAGAGAAATATCATCTGTAATTGACAAACCCAGGACTGGAAAACCCCAAAAAGCTGTGTAAGAAGGATGAGCAATACCTGAAGATAATATTCTTAAGGAATAGAAAGAAGACAAGCATTGAATTGAAAACAGAACTGGCAGAATGCACATGTGTCATTGTCAACAGTCCAAAGCACCTTTGACCATTGTTCTACAATCCAATTTTTGTGTTCTTGTGTATATTTAAGCCTTTTACTCTTGTTCCCCTTTCTTAACTAAGGTATTCTTACTGCAACACATCCTTTAAGTCCTGATTTCAAGAGTGGCCTAAATACTGTTAATTTGATGGACAGCGACACCTGTGCCTTCTGCCAGTTCTGTTGTCAATTCAACATGTGACTTCTTTCTATTCCTTAAAGATATTATCTTGAAGTATTACTAATCCCTTTTAGACAACTTTGTGGGTCTTCCAGTTTGAATTGATTCATTGTCATTACAGCGCTTTCTGTTTGAATTGATTCACCCATCGGTACAGCGTTTTCTGAATGAATTGATTCACTGTCACTACCTAGCTTTCTGTTTGAATTGATTCACCATAATTACAGCCCTTTTTTTAAAATTGATTCACCCATCACTACAGAGCTTTCTGATTTATTTGATTCACTATCACTGCTGTGCTTTCTGTTTGAATTGTTTCACCATCATTACAGCGCTTTCTGATTTAATCGATTCACCAGCCCTACAGATCTTTCTTATTGAATTGATTCACCAGCCCTATAGAACTTTCTGATTGAATAGAATCACTGCCACTACAGCACTTTCTGATTGAATTGACTTTCCCTCATTACAACACTTTCTGATTGAACAGAATAACTATCACTACAGCGCTTTCTGATTTCCATGAAAGGCATTAGCTGTAGCCCTTTTTAAGAAGCCAAATCAGGCATACTGAGAACAGAATGAAAGCATTAGGAATCCCAAGGCAATTGTAGAATGAAGTGCTATGGGCAAATCCTGTAGCTTTAATCTCTCAACTAAAAAAGCAAAGTAAAATGCTAACCAAGGCTTTAAAATCAAATTACCTCTTACAGGCACTTGCAGTATTATCAAGCCACATTTTTCATGTTTTGAAGATGTTGATAAACCACTGTGAATCGCATCCTATGTGAAAATAATGTAAAATGCGACACAAATACAAACACAAAATACAAATATGAATGCTATATCATATGTACTTTTTATTGAACATGTATGTGGGTTTATGTTTTATTCAGCTAAAATAATAACATTTACATGACAATTGTTATAATATTGCTGAACCAATAATTTGCAACACACAATGTGCCCATTCATCTAGTTTTAACTCAATAACTATTAAAAGAATAAAAACTCGTGGAACTTCTTTTTACTAAAATATTTTAAAGTTGTATGCATATGTAAACAAACTAGACAGCAGACAAACTATTTTTTTCGTTTTAAATGACGCTACATAGTAGAATATGGAAACACACTTTTGTATGTTCGTGATAGTGGTGCACTGTAGCTTTAATATAAGGGGAAAAAAGAAAGAGTAAAGGTAGAACAGTTAGATTTACTGTACACTATGTCTGACATTAGTTTCACTATTTCAAAGCCCTTGTACCATTACCACGTGTTATTAGCCTCTGGGTCACCCAGCACTGCGAGTTTCACAAGCGTGACAACTTGGCACGCCTTGCCCTTTTGTTTTGGTGAGCCGGCATGGGCAACCTGGTCCGCTTCCACAGGAAATCTCTCAGGCAACTGAGAACGCACAACTAGAATCGGAAATGACGTAATAAAAGAACTCGCAGATCAACTAAACAAGCGCGGCTGTGGGAACCAGCGCCGTAACCGCTCGAAGTCAGATCACTGGTCGCACTTTAGTGAAGTTCGGGGGATTTCGTGTTACTAACATGATATTCGCCCTTCGTCGTGGAATTAGAGGCAACTTTTTTACCAACCAGCGAGGAATATAGAATATAGACATTTTTCTTGACTGTGTGGGACATCCAACAGAAAACCAATCAGAACTTACGTCTTCCAGACGGGGAAGCGACGTTTTTTGACTGACATTACTAAAGATTTACTGGGCTTTACCTACTCTTTCTATCAACCAACACACGATCTCAAATTAGTGGAATCGCCTCTATATGGGAAATGACGCTGCCGGGAGCCAATTAAAAAGTAGCTGCTTTCGAACAAGGCGTGTGTTTAACGGGAAACTACATCACCGCCGGCCAATTAGGACCTATCAAATATGTCGGTGGGCGGGACTTGTAACGCTCGCGGTGTTCTGTTGAATTCCATTGCCGACCATTAAAAGAATCGGGGAGAGTGGCAGAGAGCGAGACAGATAGCGATATTTAAAGAGACAGAGAGAGAAATTTTAAAACGTATTAATTTGAAAACGTAGGCACCACGGATTTTGTCTGACTGCCCCTTTAAACAGGAAACCGTTCTGGATAATTCTTCCTAAGCGTTTTCTTATATAAAAAATAAAGTGAATGTTGTTTCTGTCATGAGTCCGGCCGGGTGCTCCCATGTGAATAGCTTTAAGGTGGAGAATTGGAAACAGAATCTGCGAGTGATATACCAGTGCTTTGTTTGGAGCGGGACTGCCGAAACCAGGAAACGAAAGGTAAAAAAAAAATACATGTATTTATTCCACAGTTACCTGTATTTCATCACCGCACAGAGAGAGCGTGTATGCAGATTTATATACATAACAGGTTCATTAATTAAACTTGTGGCGTTGGCTTTGTGTGGGGTTCTTGTACAAGGACTGGGTATTTAAACTAGACATCGGAAGATAAACAAGTTGAGTAGCAAAACGTTCTCCCAGAACTCCTACACACACCTTAGTGTTTTGCTTCCCGGGATTGTAAATGTGTGAGTACGCAGTAAATACGGTCATTGCACAGAAGGATCTTCAAAATAGCAGTGCCTTGTGGGAAAAGTACATTAGAGAGAGCGCCAGGAAACGCTAAGGGAAAATATATAGTGCGTTAAGTTCTGATGTCCAATGTATTTTCACATGTAAACCAAGTATTGTGGATTTTTTGTTATTATAAAAACACTATGCATTCCAGCCAGAATAGTTGCTTTAGTTGGTGCGTGTGCACAATACTGCACTGTGCTAATGTCACCACAACAGTCAGTCACTGTTCTCAACTCCATCGTTTTGGTTCATAACTGGGGGTGAAGACTGCTAATACATCCATTTCACTGTCTTAACAGCAAAAATGCAATATATATATGTGTGTGTGTATATATATATATATATATATATATATATACTGTATATATAATATATATATATATATATATATCAAGTAAAACCAAACATCAATCTATCTCTCAATTATTGTTATAACACAAATGGGTAATGGGGCTGTATTGCCTGGTAGTGAAACCATCTCATACCAAGACTACAGAGGATAGCTGCAGTGCAAACTGTACTTTCAATTTCAACTGCTCATTGTTTACTCACTGTGCAGGCCATACAAATACACGTGAATTAGTACGTTTTGTGAAGGGTCACGTCCTCCCCACACTTTACCCGGACCTGCCCCCCTCCTGCAGAGGCAGTAAAATGCACAGCGAAAGGCCCATTATGTTTCTTTACTTTGTTTGTAATGCCATCTGCCCACCAACCCACCAGTTTGAACACACTCCCAGGCTGTCATTTGTCTTTAACCACTTACTATCTCATCTGTGCATTCTTGAATCCTGTGTTACTGCTCACAGACTCAGAAGCCAGGCCAGGGTGAGGGTGGGAAAACCTCTTGTCCTTTTAACTGTGATTGCTATGTCTAACATACCAGCCAGTTTCAACAGGGTGTTCAGAGCTGTACACATGATGCATATGTGTGGTATGCCACTGGCTCCTTGTGATGACTGTCCTTAACAGTAATGATTGACTTTAGGAACCTTTTCAGATCTTTTTGTAATACATCTTTTAGGTACCAACCCGACAAAGTTAGATTGCATTCTGGCACTGTGAATGAATGTACTGTTCTGCAGCATAACTTGTGTTTCCATAGAGAGCAGGACATTTAACTGTTTAAATATCTGTAGGCTTGATACATGTGTCTTGTGCTAGTTAACTCTGTTCTATCAAAGCCTGCCTTTTACACCTGTTATACATTTTTGTTTCGTTGTGTTAAAATAGGTGCTTCAGAAAGATGCTGGATGGACGACAATGGTGAGTGTTATCCTATGTGTATTGATGTAACAGCTGCGGCACAGGGACTTGCAGTGCTCCCCAGCCCTGTCCTGCTTATGTGCCTCAATCCTGTCCTCGAGGGAGCCCTATCTAACCCAGAGATGAGACGGTATCCATACCCATCCAATAGTTTACGCTTTAACCCTTGCACTGCTGTGACACTGAAACAGTATTTGCTACTTGTGACCTGTTTTAGATCACATGATTATCTGATGTCATATTCTCATTTAAAAAAAAAAAAATCATATTCTATGCAATAACAGCCATTTTAGATTGTGCACCACACCATACAAGGGCTATGTTGTACGTCTTCCGAGAAGACTTTTCCTCTGCATGCTAAACAATCACACGTTGTGTTGCAGTTTTGTAATCATTGCTCATGATCTGTAGATTACTGCTTGAAGTGGCTCGATTTTGATGATCTAAATGACGTCATCTTCTAACCCTGACGTCGCTCTTATTGACTTAACTAAATATAAGATGGCGCAATGTCTGCAATAGAGCAGCAGTTTAAAATGATGATATTTGACATTGCAAGAGGGTGTTAAGACTAGCAGCACTCCACATGGAAATATTCCTACTGACTCAATGTTTGTTATTGAACAAGCTGGCTGAATTGAATTTAGAGACTTGTTAAGTTTCTTGAAGATATTAACAGGCTTTGTTTTATATCTTCCCTATCCATGTAGCTATTTAAATAGAGGTTCATTCTAAATCTTACATAGTATTTTGAATCTGTGACTATATAAGTGATGGCATCATGCATTCAGAGACCCAGTACTAAAAAAAGACATTCTGTGCTTGATTTCCAAATAAATATCCAATGGCCTTTTATATTCAATTGAAATGGAAGACAAGAGTATTTGGCATCTTCCTCAAGGCCAGATATGCAGACATTCAGGACTTTGTAGCTTGAATTTGGAAGATTCACTGCTATTTTAAAATGTTTTAAATTATATAAAGTGGCAGGTATCAAATATTGCATAACCCTTTTTTTTTAATAAATGTAAATCATATTTTTTGGGTATAGCGTCTTTAACTGAGACTATATGCCTAACCCATATGTCATCAGTAACGGTATATATATATATATATATATATATTATATAGATATATATATATATAATATTAGTGTTTAATCACAAATTACGAATTTTTTAATTTGGTGAAAGGCCATTGCATGAAATTGTATTGAAACAAACACTGTTGGTAAAAAAAAAAAAAAAAAAAAAAAAAAAAAAAATTGGAATTTCTGGTTAATATAATGCAATTTCCATGGCCACCACTCTATATAATGAAGCAGTAATACATGTGTCCCTTTTAAGGATCTTTCAGCTTTTTTGCAGGGTTGTAAAGCTGGTCACAGGGCAAGGTTGAGGATCGCATGGGCAGATACAGATGGGAGGGGCTCACATGTCCAGTATTGAAGGAAACACATATTGTTAACATGTGTTTTGATTTGAAAACTTGATATCTGGTACTGAACTTAGTTACAGAAACCTCTGTTTCATATCAGTGCTTTCAGTTAGTATTACACCAGGAGGATGAAGTTGTTCCCATCCCTGCAATGGCCTCTTACTGTACCTGTTAATAACCAATCAGCTGCTTCCTCTATTGACTGACACTCTTTATTCTAGTAACATTCTGAGACCAAGTGAAATCACCCAGGCAGTGCAAGTATAACTTATTTCCTGCGAAAAGAATAGAAAAATGAAACTGTCTTTAATGTTTAATAACAGTAACAGATATCGCATTTTCTATAACGTGTTTCTTTCAGAATCGGATATTTGAGACCTATATAGCTAATGGGAGATGTATGGACATGTTTGCTACAATTACTGTAAGTATGGGTTGTGTAGACAACATGCAACCTGTACATTTGGGATGGACAAATCTACTTTTTATTATTTGTTTATTTAGCAGATGCCTTTATACAAGGCGATGTACAGAGACTAGGGGGTGTGAACTATGCATCAGCTGCAGGGTCGCTCACAGCGTCTCACCTGAAAGATGGAGCACAGTGAGGTTAAGAGACTTGCTCAAGGTCACACAATGAGTCAGTGGCTGAATCAGGATTTGAACCGGGGACCTTCTGATTACAAGCCTTTTTCTTTAACCACAGGGACCACACAGCCTCCTATTTGTTTTGTTGCTTGACCTGCTCCCAGATATGTTGCAGTTCATTTGTGTACATATTTATATATTTACTCCTTGCTGAATTTACAGAATGAGATTTGTAATTTGCAAAAAAAGCAACATTCAATATCTTTGCATAGTACTTCCAAGTTGAGGCTGCAGTATTTTTTTTTTTAAAGGGAATAGATTAAAACTTGCGATACTGCTGTTAATGATAATTCTAAACTGTTCAGTTTAATAGTTCTTACTGTTTGTGGCTCATACAAGAGATAATTTGAGGGTATTCAACTGGCATCTGGAAGAAACAGCCCACAAGTGCTTGACCCGTATCCATATGCTCATAAGCAGTGCTCTGCTGTTTACTCCCAATACAGTTAAATAATCACGTTAATAACTCTCTTCACAACAACTGCCTAGTGAAAGACATTGAAACGTACTTCCAGAGATGTAGAGGGAGTGTTGTAGTTTGCACGAGTAAAATAGATTCCCAAGTGTAGACAACATAAAAATATTAGCTAAAGTAACGAAGCATGAGTGAATACGTTTGATCAATTGTTATTCGAGAACCTTCGTTAAATCCTGAAGAAAATGTTAGCATCTTTATGAATTTAAAAAAGATCACTGTATATTAAAGCATTTAATTGTTTTATATGTTGTTTTTTTCAAACCATGAATAGATGGTTCAATACAGCAGTACAAATACAGGATTGGTTTTTCCTAGCACTTTAGTAACTATGCCTGTGATGTAATGTGTAAAATCAGTTTTTTAAGAGAAAAAAAAACATAAATTTAAAACATAAATATAAATTCAGTTAAAATTCTAATTCAAGCAGATTCATACTGTAGTTCTGAAAAGGATAAAAGGGAGCTTACACAAAATCTTCTAGCCAAGTTTTGAATGAAACCCTAAAGGGAGAAAGGTTGGCTGGTCACGTACCGCATCAGTGAGCCTCCTTTTGAAATCCTGCTACACATATACACACACACATCCCAGGAGTAGCACATAGAATGGAATCTTGGTTTCAATTTTGAGAAACTTTGTTCCTGCTTTACGTTGTAGTTTCTGATTTATGGCATCATACTGCAGGACAAATTGCAGTACAATGGCATCTGAAATGGGACAGTTTGTTTCTTTGATCGGTGACATGTTTGTTTGCTCCAGACTGTACATCGACTGGACAGGTTTGTACTCCACTGTCAGAAGGGAGCAGTTGCCAGCTGCACACAAGTACCTTATGCACCTTTGAGTTGTTTCAAGGCTGTGCGCCTCTCTTAGGCAGCCATAGGAAGATTTGCTATATAGGAAGCTCCTTTAATGAGAATTCAGAAACCTGAAGGGGACAGAACATATTTTTATTTAATTTATTTCTTCGTTAAAACCCCTTGAGATGCAAAATACCGAGGGACTGCATGCAGCAACTGTGATTAGTCACATGCACTTAGACACTTTTGTGAAATACATGGAGCACACTTCTTAGTCCTTCAGCTACGTCATGTGAGTTGCCAGTTTTATTTTATTTTATTTTCACAAAAATGTTACAAGTTGCATTAGTCTTGATGAATCTGACGCTGTGTACTGGGATATAAAGTGATTTGTTTTTGTTTTTAGTAGAACAGGTTTTGGTATCTAGTTTGAATCATTAGTTTATGTAAAATTCAAGACTTTTGACTTCTGTCTGGAGTCTCTCCAGAGCCTGAGACATTAATGCAACAACCTTTTCTACTACCACACACCAACACGTAACACTCAGTCTGATTGCAGTAAGAAAAATAATCTGTGAATGAGGAGCACCTTCCTGTTGTGCACTCTAACATACTTTGAACAGAATTTAAGGGATACAGGGGTGAGGTAGAGGTGGCTGTATATCTTGTAGAGACAGTTTGGGGACATATAGTGCCTATAGAAAGTCTGTACCCCCTTGAACTTTTTTCACATTCTGTTGTCTTAGTAGCTTAAGAGTTTCGTGCATTTAAATGAGGATTTTTTTTCCACTTATCTACACACCATATTCCACACTGTTAAGGTGAAAAAAGTTTTTATTGAGAAAAATATTAAATACAAAACTGAAAGATCATAATTGGATAAGTTTCCACCCCCCTGAGTTAATACTTGGTGGAAGCACTTTTGGCAGCAATTACAGCTGTGAGTCTGTTGGGATTGGTCTCTACCAACTTTGCACACCTAGATTTGGCAATATTTGACCATTCTTCTTTACAAAACTGTTCAAGCTCTGTCAGTTCCTTGGGAAGCGTTGATGGACAGCAATCTTCAAGTCATGCCACAAATTTTCGATTGGATTTAGGTCGGGGCTCTGACTGGGCCACTCAAGGACATTTACTTTTTTGTTCCTTAGCCTCTCCAGTGTAGCTTTGGCTGTGTGGTTTGGGTCGTTGTCATGCTGAAAGGTGAACTTCCATCCCAGTTTCAGCTTTCTTGCAAAGGGCAGCAGGTTTTCCTCAAAGACTTGTTGTCACGTGCATGCTTTGACCAGTCTTGGCTATAAAAGCCTGTAGCTCTTGTTGCCATTGGCCTCTTGGTAGCCTCTCTGATCAATTCAGTTTGGAGGGACAGCCTGATCTAGGCCGGGTCTTGGTGGTGCCATACACCTTCCAATTGTTAATAATTGTCTTGACCGTGCACCAAGGGATATTCAAGGCCTTTGATATTTTTTTATACTCATCCCCTGATCTGTGCCTTTGAACGGCTTTGTCCCGGCGTTCTTTTGAAAGTTCCTTGGTGCTCATGGTTGAGTCTTTGCTTTGAAATGCACTACTCAGCAGAGGGAACTTACAGGAACTGCCGAAAACTCCTGAAATCATGTAAATCACTACAATTTAACACAGGTGGAGGCCACTTGGTGTGTGATTTTGAAGGCGATTGGTTACACCTGAGCTAATTTAGGATTGCTATTACAAGGGGGTGGACATTTATCTATTATCTGTTATCTAGCTATTTCAGTTTTTATTTTTATTTAATTTTCAAATTTCTAGAATATTTTTTTCACTTGGAAGTTGTGGGATAGGATATGTAGATTAAATGACAAAAAAAAAGCAAAACATTTTAATGCATTAATTCCAGGCTATAAGGCAACAAAAGGTAAACGTTTTGAAAGGGGGTGTAGACTTTCTGTAGGCACTGTATGTCTAAGCAGTCTTTATGTTATTGATGCAGTGATTATAACAAACTGCATAAGATTATCAGTGAAAAATTCTAAAGTGGCATGGCTATTTGCTAAATTAAGGACATTGCTGATTACTTTGAAACGATTGTTTAATTATTATGTAATTCTAGGCATTATGAGCGCATTTTGTTAATTGTTTCTGAAAGCTGTAAATCACTGTACTTGACAGATTGTTTCCTGCGCCGACAATGCGGCTGTATCAGTTCAATTGCTTTTAAAATGTAACAAATTCAGTTTTGTTCTGCTGTAAAATACAGTTCCTTGGTGTTATAGATAAGGCCCTGTGAAAATTGAGGACATTTTCTTTAAAATTCATGGCAGTGTCACGGGTAAGTATTGTATTTCGCGGGACGTGCATGGGACTATTTTATAAATTATATCTACAGTTTATTTTTTTTAAACATCAAACAGAGGTAAATGCACAGACATCATAATCAACATCAAAGTTATTCAAGCACTTTACAATAGCTTGTGAAACGGTGTTGTAATTGACAGCCTGTAGGTAAAGTGTATTTGCAAGGACAGCTTTTAGTTCTAGTACATCAGATGCATGTTCACCATTTAGGTCTTGCAAAACAAATACAATGTGTAAGCCATACTGATCTTGGGCATCAGTCAACTCGTCAGTGACCACTGACAAGCAACCAGACTCTCTTACCAATTCCATAATCTCCTGCTTCTGATACTTGGAAACTTTAGGTAAGTATCATGCCTCAGCTGGCCTGATGAAGCAATCACCACCATTTGCTACACTCAGTCTGAAGAATTTACGTAACTTTTGGTTGTCCCATTTCTACAGAGGGATATTTGTGCAAACTAACACCACTGTCAGGTCAAACTGTAATGTATTTCATGCTTCATGGTTTTCAGTGGACTCTTGGAACATGGAAGTCACTATTTTTTTGTTTTTTTGCAAGTAAAGCAGTCACAGTACTGCTCTGGATATCCGCCTTTCTCTTTCGGTGAATATTTGTATTTAAATGCCTGTCAATAGCTGATTCTCTGTAGTGATCAATAAAAACGTTGCAGAACGTAGAGAAGAGCTTACCTCCATCGCTGTGAAAACTCCTGCTAGATACTGCTTTACGTGATCTGCTGCAGACACATTTTTAGCCTTTTTAGAGACATCCATTTTCTTCTTTACAGTGTGTAGTATTTAAATTTCCTGCCTGGATTGCATATAGTCACATGACATAATCGCTGCACAGAGGTATGTTCGTGGTGACTTGTACACGCAGGCACACAGCAGAGCTCTACAGTTTTGTTAATGTGTGTTTTTTTTTTTTTTTTTGTATGAAATACAAATAATTTTGAAAATGTATTTTTAGTTCTTAAGAATATTGTAAAAATTGAAGTATTGGGCTAATTTCACGATTTCTGCGCAGCCTTTGAAGTCGTGATTTACACGGGGCCTTAGTTATAGAAGAGATTAGTTTTCTGTTTTGTTCAGCATAATGCCATATTTGGCTTGCACTGTTAAAGCGCACTTTCATTTTCCTGCTCTGCATGGACGTAGTCCCCTTTTTAAAAAATGTAACTAAAATGAACTACATTTATTTTGTCATGTAAAATGTAATCTGTTACCACATTTTACTGAAAAGTTTACTTCCCAGGACTGCTCATAATGCACAAGGCTACATGGCCTAATACCAGGGTCTGGCTATAAACAAAATGCACTATTTCAGCTTTGTCTTACCTTGTGCGAAGATGGTTTTAAAACATACGGTGACTTTGTATGTTTACACTTCAGTAAAAAATAACGGGGCACAAGTCATGTTATTTTCTTTTTCTGTTTGGTCCCAGCTGTTGTTGCACATCAGCAGTTTTGGTGGACCTGTCTGATTTCTGCTCACTAGAACACAGCAGGGTACAGTGCACACAGTGACAGCTCAGTCACTTTAACCCTAGTGGCAGCCAGTAATTTATGATTCAATTTAAAGGTTTCCTTGGCTACCACAGTATGCCAGCCAATAGCAGTTATTGTTGTCTCTATTGGTTTCTATTCAGAGTCAATAAAAAATGTTGATTCTTATCTCCAAGACACTTCAGAAGTATGAAATGGACCAATGTATAGTTAATGGCCATGTCAGCATGCTGTTTCAGGTTAAAAGCAGCCCAACCAAGAATATTTAAAATGCATATATTCCAGCTTGCTGCAACCACGAATACTATAGCTGTGCTCAGGTGCAGTATTCAGCTTTACATTGATCTCAATTGAAGTTCTTTATGTCATTGCAGCGCCCTTGAATTCTGTCTTGTGCTTACAGGATCTATACTACTGCTTCAGAAATTTGAAAGGAGAATACTGATGTTAAATATCAAACTAGGCTTTAAGGTAAGGTAACTAAAGTATTAGCTTTTATCCTTTAAACATTTTTGTCATGGAAATGGCTGTTACTGACTGTATATCATAAACAGTTAGCGGGCTATGTTCCATATCAGCTTGCTCAAACTGGACTTCAGATGCCCACCACTTACATTAGAATATCTTTACATGGCTAGCACAACAAAAACATGTAACTATTTGAACTGTAACCAGTTAATTCTCAGGTATTTTTACAGAGATCTGTTTTTCGTTTGGGTCCGGCTGCAACTTGAAATATTCTTTAAAGATCCATCCCTCGTTCACTCCTCTGACGCCCTTTTCTAGCGAGGTGATATGAAAAGCATGTTCATGTGACCTGTGAGGTTC
This sequence comes from Polyodon spathula, assembly GCF_017654505.1. Taxonomy (NCBI): domain Eukaryota; kingdom Metazoa; phylum Chordata; class Actinopteri; order Acipenseriformes; family Polyodontidae; genus Polyodon; species Polyodon spathula. The sequence continues at coordinate 4,568,418 of NC_054559.1, read as the reverse complement.
GACTTACACTGTTGAAGCATTTTCTGATGTCATACATTCCCCATAATCCTTTTTTTAAATGCAAGTTTTTTTTTTTTTTTCACGTACAATATTTAATCTTATCTGTCTGAAAAAAGAACCTTTACTGTATTCAGATTACAGTAACATGAAATGTGTTACTCTTCAGCACTGGAAATCACGTAAACAAAGGAATAGGTTATAACCTTAATAGGTTATAACCTTAATCAAAACAATGGTATGCTGGAAAAGAAAGATACAGTACATCTGTTCATATGTATATCATGCATACATCATTGCATTAACATATGGTGGATTTGGGTGCAAGGTTATGTCATTGACATGATTGCTTAGTTACGTTTTTTCCAAAAAGGGTAAATTTATAGTTAATAACAGCATTAAATGCAGAATAAATACAGCTTATTTTTTGTTGCAGATGTAGCTATGTCTGCTGTGTTGTCACAGTGGTCAACTTTTTGCATTTGCAAAGAAATTGAGATAAAACAGAATTAACAGAGTCATCCTTGCTGGCAGTGGTTTTAGTGCAGCATGTTTAATAAATGGCCTCTATAGGCAATTTGAATGGTTAAAGAAACCCTGTGTGCTGCTACTGCAGTCGTCCTCCTTGTGAATTTTGACGCTTGGGAACCCGGGATATGGCTGCAGTGTAATATTTTGCTGTTGGTGACAATTTAGACAATTGCCTGTCCACAACTTCTTATACCGGGCTCACAGCCCTTGGAACTAGAGGGATGTGTCCACAGATTTATTTGGATATGGCAAGTTTAAAATGTGCCCTGATATCCATGCTTTTAAAGACCTTAATATTACCAAGTGATCAGTCTAATGTTTTCTTTGAATTGTCAAATTGCCTTGAACTTTGTTTTATAGGTATCTCAAACAACAACCATTAAAAAAAAAAAAAAAAATTACAGATCAGATGCCCTTTTTAGCGGATTCCGAGTCCAGATTAAATATTGGCAGTCTTCTCCTGCTAGCCCCCTGTGATTCTGAAGCCCATATGGCTTGCCAAAATTGAAATCATTGCGTCTCATCTTTGTCTGCATTGCCTCGTACACTATGAGGGTGCAGGTTTTCTATCTGTCTTTCATTTTAAAAACTGTTATGAAATCATGGCTTTGTATGGATTACTCCCTAATATTTGTGAGGAGAAGTGTCTAGTTTTCTGTAATCCAGTGGATAGGCATTTTTTAAATTTTTGTAACTTTGTTACATGATTATAGTTGGTGAGTAGCTATTTATTAAGGCCCTGTGAAAATTGCAAAATAATTCTTTAAAATGGCAGTGTCACAGGTAAAGTGTTGTTTTCTGCAGAATGTGCACATAACTATTTTATAAATTGTGTTCTTTTTAATAATTTATTTTAAACATCAAATATATAGAGAAATGCACTGACATCATCAAAATCAACGTCAAAGTTATTCAGGCACTTTACAATAGCTTGTGAAACAGCGTTTTAATTAACAGCCCGTAGATAAATTGTATCTGCAAGGACAGCTTTCAGTTCTAGTACTTCAGATGCATGTTCACCATTTAGGTCTTGCAAGATAAATACAATGTGTAAGCCATACTGATCTTGGACATCAGTCAACTCGTCAGTGACCACTGACAAGCAACTAGGCTGTTTTGCCAATACCATAATCTCCTGCTTCTGATACTTGGAAACTTTAGTAAGTATCATGCCTCAGCTGGCAATCACTCCACCATTTGCTACACTCAGTCTGAAGAATTTACGTAACTTTTGGTTGTCCAGTTTTTCAAGAGGGATATTTGCGCAAACAAACGCCTCTGTCGGGTCGAAATGTAATGTTTCGTGCTTCATTTTTTTCAGTGGACTTTTGGAGCGTGGAAGGATCGTTTTTTGTTTCTTTGCAAGTAAATCAGTCGCAGAACTGCTCTGAATATCCGCCTCTCTTTCAGTGAATGCTTTAATCTAAATGCCTGTCAACAGCCGATTCTCAGTAGTGATCTACAGTAACGTTGCAGGACGCACAGAAGAGCTTACCTCTATCGCTGTGTAAAACTCCTGCTGAATACTGCTGCAGACACATTTTTCGCCTTTTTAGAGACATCCATTTTCTTGTTTACTGTTTGTAGTATTTTAATTTCCCGCCTAGACTGCATATAGTCACATGACATAATCAATGCACAGCACTATGCGTGGTGAATATACACGCAGGTACACAGCAGAGCTCTACAGTTTCGTATTTTTTATTTATTTTTTGTATGAAATACAAGTAATTATGAAATGTATTTTTATTTCTTAAGAATACTGTAAAAATCACAGTATTGGGCTAATTACACTATTTCCGTGGCCTTATTCATTGTGTCAATGGACTGTGTTGCATGTATAGTAAGAGGGTAACAGTTTATAACAGTTATAGTAACAGTTTGTATCGTGATACAAGACCAAAAGCACAAAAGACTCTTTGCAGTTCACTGAATGGTTCTTGAATGACGAATAAGATTGTTTTATAGTTGGTAATGACTAGATACTCTCCCTAGCTCATATTTTTTGTCTTTTAACAAAGCAGTCAGTCATTAAATGATCATTTCATCTTGTTACACATACAAGTATCCCATCAGAATGTATGATGTTGTGATGCAGTTAGCTATTGGAAGTTAGTAATGAAAATGTAATGTTAAAATCACTTTAATATATCTCAGTGTACAGGAGGTTTGGAATTGTTAAACGTGTAGTTGCCTGGCTACGCTCTGAATAACACACAGCTCTCGACTTTTTTCTCAATCAACTGGATCCAACTTCTGAAGGTACAAATACACTATGAAATACCCAAAGTGTTTATTTTTCAGGTTACTCCTTAGAGGTTTTGTAACAGTCTCTGAATATTAAGAATTATAGTTTCGTTATGCTGTGGGGATACGGTAGCTTATGCGTTCACTTGGACGGTGAAACTGTTGAGGCTTTTAAACCTGGACTAAAGACTTATTTTTATGAAATGGCATTTTTTGAAATGTTTATTGTATTTAGGTTTGTTTTAATCTTTTTGTAATGTGCTTTGAGATTTCTGTAATGAAAGGTGTTATATAAAGTAAATCTATTATTGTTATCACTGTGACCTTGTAAAAGAGTTAAGTGATTAATGATAATGGATGGATGGATTATTATTACTTTGTCCTGTCACATGAATTGACTTGGTTGGATTTGAAATTGATTAGTGAGTTTAACAACTTGAAAAAAAAAAAAATTAAATTAAAACTATTTATCCATGTGAAAGATAATTTATTTTTTAATTTATTTTTTATTTTATTGTTTATTTTATTTTTTTTCTGGGTTTGTGCTTGTGAATTTCAGGGGGGCCTGGTGGTTTTTCTGCATTGTAAACTGAGATGGCATGGGGCCCACCAAAATACCGCTGCCTGTAATCTGGCAGTCATAGTTCATGCATAGTGTGCTAATCACCTCTGGGCAAATCTGAATGAATTCTGGGCCCACCGAATGTGAACCCTATACAGTCAGCTGTTTTTTTTTTTTTTTTTTTTTTTTTTGTCAAGTATAAACATGTATTTATAGTTATCAAATGTATTTCTGACAAACTAAAAGTCTTTGATAATTGTTTTATATTTTTTAATAATCTTTTTTTTTTTTTTAAATATGATAGTATTCACTGGCACCAGATCCTTGATTATTTGTATCTGGTTCATTGATTCCAAATTAGGAACTGGTTACCCGGTTTCAAAGGAACCAGTTTGCACATCTCTAGATATAACATTTTTATGCTGGTACTCCTAATGACCACGCACAAAGCTATGTTCCACTTAATTACCCCTTGCATTCCATTGTTGTGCACAAATTTTTACTTGACAGCAAAGATATTAAAATAATCACGTCGGCGGGAGGGGGGCGAGCAAAAATGTATGCAGGCGTTACAGTCATCAATATTTATTCGAACAATTATATTTTGTGTGCCCAATTAATCGATTGCTATTTGGAGGCTTAACTGACAGCACTGTACTGTGTTTTTGTTTATTTATAGAATAAATTAAGAATTCAATTTACAGTACATGAGAACATTAGTAATCAGGTCAAGCAGCTGTTTTTGCAGCATTGCATCGACATTCTGCAGTACTGCTGGGATCTTGGGTGAGACAGAGACAACTCTTACAATATAGGAAAGCCGTCTAAGTTTATTGAAAATTAAGGGATCTCCCGACTGTTTGTTAATCAGATATAGTCTAGAGCCGTGGTTTTCAACCTGTTCATCTGAAGTACCAATATTTCCAGCAGGAACCACCAGGTGTACCAGTAACTATGTGCAATCTTAAACGCTGTTGTAAAACACAACAAACCTTGTTGTAAAGACCTACCCCATTACGACAAGGTTTGTTGTGTGTACTTATTTGTTGTCTCATTCTGCTAAATAGTTAAGCTGTGCAGCTGATGACTGTAATTAACTCAGCATGTTTATATTTTATATATATTTGCAGGTATTGTGTATGGAATTGGTGACTACACCTTTTAATTGTGTGCAGTTGTAATGTGTAACAAGCATGCTACAGTCTCATGCTCTGAGTGAAGTCTTGCTCTGACAGCATGTAACACAGACAGCTCTTATGATTGCATGTTATTGTTTATTTTTCAGTATGAAGAAGTTTAAATTGCAGTGAGTTTATTCTGCTATATTTACAATATTAAGTACATCACAGCAAGCATATGGACATATATTTTAGATATTTCCATTATCACAATCTGAGTTAAATTTAGTGAATGGTGTTTTCTTTTTTTTACTGCAAGCTGCAGTACATTTTTCATTTAATTCCCTTAATTTGTGTGTTTTTCTCAGTAGTACACTACATTCCCAAGTATTTCTGTGTGTTCTGCTTTCACATTTCTTAAAATGGTCAGTTTGAGAAGTAAACTTTTGTTTTCCTTGCAACAGCTGACCCTGGTTTAGTTCAAAACTCTGCTACATTCTGTTTTTCACTATGGTAATGGTACTCTTAAATGACCGTGCCTACTTCTTTGGCTGAAGAGATATTATCAGCTCATCATCTAACTGGGAAATCTGCTGTGCAATCACCCTTAAACTCCTGACGGTAAACAGCGTAACTAAATCTATTATATCTGGGATGCAAGCTGCAACAGATGAAAAAAAATCTGTTTATGTTGACTCAAAACCTTATTTTGGGCACTCTACGATGTGACTGGTGAAAGATAACGTTAGTTTGTTGGAGTTCAAAGATAACTTTTTCCAGCTTGGTACGGTAATCTTTTCACTTCCTTTTTTGTTTAATTGTTGAGCTTTTTGCTGCATTACAGCCCTTCCTAAATTATTTTCTTTATTTTAAATTTCCAGGGCATTTTGTTAATGGCCCATATGCAACACACAAACCTTAAGTGCAACTGTTCATTTTTAAGCTACTTTTTTACACTATGGTACTCGCACGTATTTGGTCACCATCACAACTGTTGCAAGAAACTGGGATTCCTGTGTTCTGGGTACCTCTCTGCATGTACAAGCATTTGTTTTTCGATCAATCCCTATGTAAATACCTCAATTGTTATCCTGTAGTACTGATTCTATCTCTCTTTTAATACAAAGATTTGTCACGTACTGCGATTTGGCATAAAACAATATTACTTTGAACATGTTTATTCCATTATGTCTACACCTTTTCAACACTTGTTTTACTGAGTCTCCACAGTACTTTTCATTGCTCTACTTGCCGTGCAAGACTGCTGGTCTTAATGTCAGTATGCTATGTCCTGTTAATGGTTTTTTAGGCTAATTTTGTTTTCACTAAAAAGGGTTGAGGGCATACAATGATGGCTTGTGATAAATGTTGATCAGATGGGAACTAAAGTCTGTCAGATTTAATAGAAACAAAGGCTTGACGTGAAGTTTAATGTATAGAGCTGAATATATTATTGCACTGTAAAAAGCAGCTGCTGACGAAGAGCAAATCTGTAAAATGAAATCGGTTATACAGTAGCTCTTAGATTTTACAGCCTTTTGTTATTTTATTGACATGTCCGTCGTTCCTGAGGATTGTTTGCAGAGAGCTGGGCCTTTGCTGCTCTTCATGACATGAAGTAATGGCCCAGAAGGTAATTTCCCACTGGGAATGAGAGAACGGCATTCTACATTAAGACATTCGCTCATGTTCACAGACAAGGTTATATTGGACTATCCACAAGAAATGTCAGTCTCGCACACCAGTCCCTGAATACATATATTGTGTACTTTATTTGCCATAAACGTTACATTGAACATTCCCTTTTGTAGTAACATTTTCGAGATAAAATGGCATTTGGGAATTGAAAGCAGACTGATTTTCCCCATCTGAGGGAGGATTCACGGAACAGCTAAACACTGAATTGGCACTTGAGGGAGGAGCTTCCTAGTGTGTTTTTGTTTGTTTGGGGGTTTTTTTGTGTAGGAAGTTATCCTACTCACTCCTCAGGTTTTGCGGTGTTCAAGAGCAGATGACCAAAAATTTCAGAGGCTGTTTTCATATTGATGGCCGGTAACTGGCATTATTTGCCTAGATTGTAAACCAGCATTAGATGATATGCAGACTTAACGACTTCCGTGTCAGTTTGTGCAGTGCTGCAGTCCTTCCCGTCCGTGGCGAGCACAGTACAAATTTATGCTGAACTCGGCCTTGTTTAAAAGCCCAATGGTTGTGTCAGAAGAGAGCAGGAGAGATTATAAGTTTTAAAGATGTTTCTGAAATCAGAGGGTGGTGGTGAGATGTATCTGTTGTGTCTAATTTAAACATTTCATACTCCACTAGTCAGTTTTACAAGGTGATATTTTGTTAAGTAGATGCCTCTGCTGCATATATATTGCATTCTGTGAGACTTTATCAGATGGCTTTTGAATAAAATGTTACTGCTTTGTTCTGTTCCCTGACTAAATATACTACAGTATATTTTTTTTCTGTAATTTTTAGTGACAGAGATGAGAAAAACAGATTGTTAGGTGAGGTTTAAATGCTGTTTCAGTTGTATGTTGACATTTTTACCTACAGAAACACTGTTTAGATAATTGTTACTATTAAGGTGTAGTAATATTAATAGATCTGGTAAGTAAATTGGTCTATGATGTCGTGAAGATGGTCTATGAAGACAGTTCTTAATGTACGGTCATGTGATCTTGTTAAGCCAATCGCAGCACTTAATGTAGTCCCTTTCTGTTTTAATTATATGGTTGGGAATATGCATCTTTTGAAAGCCTACAAGGAAGTGGAACACGAAAAAAAAACTAAACAAAGTGTGTTTGGATATAGTGTTTGCTGAGCGAGCGAGCAACAGGGAGGGGGCAGTGAAAATTTTTTTTTAATTTAAGTTTTCCTTAAGTTAGGCATGTATAGCTCACCTTTAAGCCATGAGCACCATCGCTGCCTTTATTATAAGTGCTTTCTTGTTACAAATATAATGATGGTATGCATTCGTGTCTTATGGAACAATAACAAAGGTCTGCTTTTTAAAAAAATAAAAATAAATAATTGGTCAGCATGCGTACCTGTGAACCCCTGTCTCAAAGGCTTTGTATGACCTGCCTGGCACGTGTATCTTCTGCAACCTCCAACACTGGTGCTTCAAGTTCAGCATCTGCTTCTCTCAAAACCTGTAATCTTTCCTCCAAGTTCAACATCCGTTACAGAGAGCTACGTTGTGTAAAACACAAGAAACCAGGATGATATTGCTAATATTCTAAGGAGTGTACTGTAGTGTTCTGCCAAGACATCCAAACAACAGAATTGCATTTTGAGGATTCCAAATATTCGCTCAATTACAGTACGAGCACATTTAAAGGTACGATTATATCTTCAGCAGGGGTCATGGGGTTGAGCAGCAGTCTCTGTAGCCACCTCTTCAGTGGATACCCATTGTCCTCTATCAACCAGCCTCTCAGACTGTTTTTCATACCACTGAAACGCAGCTGCCATCTTGCGAATTAGCGAGGATAAACAAATCATGAGTGGCGCAACGGTAGTTTGCATTCACATTTGCAATGATGTTGTTGGCATCGCAGATCACACACTTGCACGTTGACAGAATACGTCCCATTACGATTTACGTAGAAGTGCCTTTTCTCTGTTGGTGCGTGTACCTTAGTGCTACAGACAAACAGTTTGCTCTCTACATGTCTCCTTTCATCTCAGCCTGAAGCAGTTGGCAGATGTCAGTGATTGTTTGTCTGTAAAGGTGAAATTGCTGCATACATTGTGTGTCGGACATCCCAGAAAAGATAGATGACTTAAATATTTGGGGACGTCTCCTCTACTCTGTCTGGTCATGTAGAAATTATTATTATTATTGTTATTATTATTATTTCTTTGCAGACACCCTTATCCAGGATGACTTACAATTGTTACAAAGTATCTAAAATATCACATTAATCCAGTGTGCACTCCATATTTCTTTTATTTCTCTTTTTTTTTTTTTGCCTGCTTCGCTGGTAGTTTCACCCATATTTATAGTCGACTATGTCATTTGCGCACAGTGTAGACCTGGTTTTCACATGTCTAATGAAACGCTAACGCTGTTGATGGTTTGCTCCCCAAGTTCATCCCATGTCAAGCGTTGACGCCAACTTGCAGTGGGCACAAAAACATGTGTGCCTGATTCTGGTGTGCTAACTGACTGCAAAAGTGTTTTGCGATTGCCTTAGGGGTTTGAAAATGTTGCTAAATAGGGCCCTAAGACTATTAGGGCCCTGTACTTTATTGGGACCCCGAACATTGTAACTGGGACCTCAAAAATTTCCTTTGGACCTTCAGTTTTTTAGTTGCGAGTCCTGGACCCGCAATGGGGGAAAAAGTCCTGTTTTATGTTACACTGAGTAGAATTATATGCTATTAAAACTGAACAAAAACGGTCCCATGAATTAGCGGTAAAAGCCAATGCCTCGCAGGCTCAAATCTAGGCTGCTGGTTGACATCTGAATCAAGAAATAGTTATGTTAAATTGTGTTTCTTTCTGTGGCCAATGATTATCTTAATATATGAATTCTGAGCAAAATTACACTTTGACCTTGACTTAAAGGGGAACCCAAACAGAAACAAATAATCTAAACAAAATACTGATAATTACTCTGTGATCCTTATTTAAAGAAAAATAAAAATAAAATAAAGGTCCATTCCCGTCCCAAAAATCATTTTTAAAACTGGTATTTTTCCCCAAAGCCAAAAATCCTGTGACCTTGACCAGTAACGTCATAGAGTGAACACCTTTAGTGTTGGACATGGCAGCTGCAATAGAGGCAGACTACAGCAGCAGCAGCTCTGATTCAGATTTGGTGTCTCTATATTCAGAAACAATGTACAATAACGAAAGCCTTATGGAGTACATATCTTCAGATGGTCTGATAGAGCCCTGTCATTTTGAGCCGTACGAGAACGAAACGAAAAATTGCAGCGATCAAGACAATCATGGTGATCATTTAAACAACACTGACTGGTAAGGTTTTTGCTAGGTACCATATCTTTGTAAAAAAAAAAATAAAAAATAAAAAAAAAGTAAGTTTGCTAATCGTAAAAAAAGCAAAAACTCACCTATTCAGAAACTTTTCTTCAAAATCTGCTAGACGGAGCCAAAACCACAACAATGTCCATACACAGGTTCCCAAATGCAAACAAAATAAAGGCCTAATTGCACTGGTGTGTATTTTCCATTCCTTATCTCAGGTGCTCCTGTGGTAACTGCCAAGCAATGGTTTCACAAAGGGAGAGCATTTGTTGTCAGGAAATTGACAAAACTCGGGAGACCTATAAAAGTAATGACCCTCCGGTTACATGTGTAACCTGTCGCACAGACTTCAGCCCAGTATGTCTCAACCGCAGGGTGCTGGATACAGCCGATTTACCAGTACTGACAGTAGTACAATGAGACAATTCCAAGAAACACCTGGATGAGTATGTAAATCATAGTTTCCAGTAGTGTATGTATTTGTCAAAGTACACAGTGTACGACTACTATATTACTGTATAGCAAAGGGTACAGTTGCGTCTTGTTTATTTGGTTGATTCTGAATATAATTTGTTAGAGAATGTACATATCCTCAAGTTCTCCCTTTTTTAAAATGTTGACCTTGCATCTGGCAGAAATCTTTTTATTTTCGCGGATGATGTCAACACAGATGAGAGGCTCGGTTGTGTATCACTGTCTTCTTCGGTGTATGACACATTTGCAGCCGTATAAGATAAAATATCCAACTGAGTGCAGTCGGTCTTTGACGAGCCGTCTTTGACGTGTTGAAGCAGTGGTTCTCAAAGTGTGCTGAACACAAATGTGACCATTTTGGTTGGCTTCGTTCAGACTCGCGTAAGTTGAACAAATTTTGTCCAAGCCCTGGCAAGTTTTGGATGCTTTGCCCACTTAAGCAGATTAAAACCAGGTTGGTTTGTATTGCTGCATCCACCTAAAACACATCGGTGTGGCGTTATATCAAAAATCGAACTACAATTGTGAATAGTAGTAGAATGTTGGATTCGTTCACATCGTGACGTCACGGTAAAAGACCGTGGAAGTAAAAAGGTTCAAGAAAATCCAGATTTAATTGCTAAATTACCTATTTTTTTAAATTGGAAATATTCAAAAAAGACCCATCATATCATATTTTTATGATATTAAATGATTAGTTTAGTTTGAACATAGGTATGGGTGTTTTGGGTTCCCTTTTAAGTTTAATGGCTTTGGTGCCCTCTGCAAATTGATTGAACTGAAGGCCTTTTTGGCCTTGCCCTTTTTGTTGCCAAGTGTTAAAGTAATTATGCAATGCCTTCCTTTAGTTTGGGCCCTTTCCCAGCCACCTTATCCTTGCATGGCTGCACAGTGTCGTTTCTGGTTCCCCTGTGAATTATACCTGTTTTGGGGAAGCTATATATGGTTAACAGTGATTTCTCAAGTAGTTCCATCAAAAAAGAGACGGGCCATCTAATAGATGGAGTGATCGGAGGAGAAAATTTCCTTTTATTCTGACTAAAGTGTTTCTTGTTAAGACAACATTTTGAGTTCAGGTTTGAATTTAGGGAGAAGTTTAGATGAGTGGAAAATATTCTATCCTGGAAGGAAATTAAAACTGAACAGAAAACAACCTCATTAGTTTGCTTCAAAGTTCCTAAGAGAGAAACACTTAATGTTCATGCAACCAGGAAGATAATTATTTTAAAGCAAGTAGGAGCCCACATTAATACCATTCTGAGTTGTTCGCTTCTATTGTTGAAACAGCATCAGAGCAAAAGCTTGGTTAATTTGGCACAATAACACAACATGGGTTCGGGCAGAAATTTGGTGGCATTATTGAGGGTTTACAAACAAATGGAGATTTAAGTGGCATAATTGTGCTTTGCCCTCTTCATTTTTGACAGTTGGAATCACAGCAAATGCTCTGTAGTACTGGCACTACCATACCCTGTAATTACTCTTCTTGCTGGAAAAGGAAGCAGCCGTTTGGTTTCTGTTTCATTAGGCAATGGAAACGTTCCTGCTTGTCTTTCCCGTGCAACTCCAGGACTGTGTTAAATAAGACCATAATTGGAATACAGTAGTCCGCATGTTGGTGTGTTTTTAATTATCTTTTGATTATGTGAATGAAATGGTAGGATAAACATGATCTTGCAAAAAGGAAAGAATGGTTAAATGTTGTTCGTACAGTTGTAAACCTAATTTATCAAAAAGGAAGCTTTTTAACGGAATGATGTACGTAGGGAGTCTGATTTTTCAAGTGGATTTTTGTAAAAATATAAAGTCAAGAAAGATTAAATATTTGGGCAGAAATCAAGTTTTATTTAGGAACAAAGGAACAAATGCTTAAGCACAAAGTGTTGACGACAAAGTTGTCATCAACAGTTTAAATCCCCAGCGTATATTTCCACACGTTGGGGTATGCAAACTTTTGATGACATCTATCTCTCTATCTCTCCCCTCTCTCTTTCTCTCGTGCACACACGCATACTGAATATGGAGGCATTTCTCTATTCGTCAAGTTTTATTTTGTAAGTATTATTGCACACAGAACATACGGGAAAACTAAACAACTTTACTCCATGCTGTTTTACAAAGAGAAACAATTGACTGTTACATCTAAATGCTCTTGGCTTAAACGCACACTCATAAAACAAATAACTGGGAAGTGTGCATAAAAGCAAAAACCTTAAAGCTATATTGCTGTAATTTTTGAAAAAAAATTATATATATATATATATATATATACACACACACACACACACACACACACATCTATGTGTGTGTGTGTGTGTGTGTGTGTGTGTGTGTGTGTGTGTGTATATTTATATAATAAATACAGATTTTAAAAAGCTGGTCACGATAAGATGTGTATCAGGATGCATGACATGTGATAGTCCTGATGGGCTACTTGTATGATGCATAATAGTCATTTTAAAAGTAGTCTTCCTCTGGCTCCTGACCAGTAGGGGTCACTGTGGCAAGTTGATTCCAATCCACCACAGCTGATTTTCCCCCCTTTGCCACGGGAGTGCAAAGGCCAATGCAGCACTTCTTATGGTTCTTTAGCCAAGATTGGCAGCTCCAGATCTCTGCGGCTCCCCCAAAGTTAGAGTATATCCCCCAAGGGGGGTGGGTATTTGTGTTGCATAAATCCTTGTATAATAATTTAAAAATGTACTGACTAAAGAGAAATTATTTGATAGACTAGCAGGGAGGGATTGAAACAGCATGTTTACAAGTTCAGTTCGGCTCATTCATTGGGACCTGTGAGCACAGGCTTAGCAAGTGGCTGAAATTATGTTGTTTTGTTAAAATATATTCAAAGCCCTTTTAGTCTTGTAGTTCTGGTTGAACAAAGTAGAAATTAGAATTGGATGCAACAAGATGGCCATGTTAAATCTAGAGTCACGGGTTATTAAATGCGACATCATTCTGTGAGTCTCTGTGTGTCTCGTGTGCTGTGTCACAGTTCTAGGATTTCTTTGGCATCTCAAGGAGCAGTTTACACTGTAGCCTATCCATCACTGCAGACCAGTCAGATGAGACATGCGAATAACCATTTGCTTAAATTGAATTTTGTAGGCTACAGTACCGTTGGCACAGTATCAAGCTATGCAATATCTTGTTTTATTTCTTATTTCATTCAATAAAATCAATACAATTAACAATGGACCAAGGATAATAACAAACTTAGTGAAAGCCTACTTCAGAGATTTGCAATTTTGTTTTTCAAATTCAGAATTCACAACTACATGGCAATTTCTAGAAATTAGCATAATGGCAGGATGCACCATTTCTCCACTGGCTTTTACCATGGCAATGGAAGTAATTATCAGGGCATCAAAATAGGTAGTGGGAGGAGAACTGCCACCAGTTGAAGCATAGATGTCATGACTACAACAGTAGCCTGCACTAATCAGTTATTGGTCAAACTAGTCAATAAAATCGAGTGGGCATGAATGCAATTCAAGTCCACTAAGTCAAGCTGTGCTGTACAAAAAATAAACACAAATGCAGCACCTGATACCTGGCTCTGTTAAACTTCAACAGTATCATCTCTAAAAACACAGTTGATAATAAATTCCCCCAAAATTCCTTCATCCACAAAACAACTGATAACAGTCACTTTAATATAATAATACAGCCCCTAACTCAGTTACTCTGAGGCAGTGAAGTGCAATTCATCCAGCTACCAGACTGTAGCTACCATTTTGCTTTTACAAGTTTTACAAGATTTTTTGCCAAAAAAAACAAGTCTGTCAACAGCTTCAGGTTTCAGTTTGGAACGACTGCACGTAACGATGTTTCCACAGGTGCTGAAGACTCTCTGGAGAGCTTGTTGCTGGAATGCACAAATATTTCTGTGCAAGTTTCCTCCAGTTTGAAAAGTTCACCTGTTGAGCTTTCCACCAGGTCAGTGGATATGATTCACTGTCAAATAGAGGAGCAAGCAAGTAGTGATTCACTTCAAGCTCTGTTGCTTCCTTCTCAGGCATATTGGGGGCAGCTGTAGCTCCTGGCATGCTACTCATCTTGAAAAAGCTTTTTTGTCTGGTGCTTCCCCTTCTCCTTGGGGATCGGTCTCCGTGCTGGCAATGGCAGTGGAGCGCCTTTCTTGCTGTGCCAATGATTCCAGCTGACACCATTCTTGTTTGGATGGTGGCAACCTTGTCCTCACTAATATAATGCACCTTAAATCTTGGGTCGACAAAAGATGCAGCGTGCAGGTCCTGGAGGTCAGAGTCTGAGTTATCGTGGAGAAGTCCAAATCGTAATTTTAATGGACTTTGAGTTCTGAGTCCTCTTCTTTCAAGGCTAAAACACTGTTGTTGAGAAGATGTAAGAGATACTCATATAGAAAGAACATCAGTGAAATCCAGCAATGAGATGGAGACTTGTTCACTGAATCCATGACATCAATGTCCTGCCACGTAGGATAGGTGCCTGTTGTTTTTATCTGCAGCTAGGACCTGGATTATTTCTTTTTCCTGTTCCAGCACCCTTTGGATCATTTTATGACGAGATCCCCAATGTGTAGGTGACTCTTACCAGCTGGTGCTGAAGTAGATTGAGTTCATCTTGAGCTGAAGCCAGTGCCCTCCTTTTTTTCCAACTGTAAGAGAAGGTGCTCACCACCTTCTTGCACACACCAACAGCATGGTTTTGTTGTTGGTCTGTTTTAAAAACAAATGCCCGAAGAGAAATTTCCACAGCACAGGAACTTTTTTCCCCTCTATCTGGCTAAATCGTAGTCTGTTTTCAAATACAATATGAGAAACAATAACTCCTTTATAAAGTTTTTACACAAGCGTTTCTAATCTGCAAGTACCATTTGCACTGATGCAAAATGAGATTCTTTATGTAGAAAAAACATGTTTAAATCCTATAAAACAATGCTCTCTTTTCTAAGAGTTTTTTACGTGTTAGGGTCATGGATTGCAATGACTGAAAAAATATTTCAAATATTACTTTTAACATTTTAATTTTTTTCAATATTAATTGAAAAAAATAATTTGTAAATATAATTCAATATTTAAATAATAAAAACGGTTACTATATGTGCATTGTCTAAATAACACTGTCTTCTATGTTTTTAATTAAAAAAAAAAAAAAAAAAAAAAAACTTACTGATTTTTAAGATTAGCAAGGTGAAGCCTGTGTCCAAAACATTGAAGTCTAGTTCAGACATTCAGTCCTGCAGCAATGACTACGTTTGATCCGCTGTCTGTGGTAATGCAGGTTTGCTGCTCTTCTCTCAGTCCCCAGGAAGACCAAGCATCTCTCAATCCTAGAGCGATCGCTTCACCAATGTGGCCTTTTGGGAAGTAGGACAATTGCAAGTGCTTATTGCACACGTTCCAGTCAGAGTCAACATAGTGCACAGTTAGACTGATGTATGGCTCTGTCGCTCGGCTTGACCACAGATCGGTGGTTCTTGAAAAATGAGACATGGGTCACTCGCCCATGACACTCTGTATATTGCTGGCAGAGCAGTTTGCGAAAAAATACTTGTGACTTGGAAACTGGTATTTGTTGTCGATAGTTTTCAACAACTTTCCGGAGCATTCTTTCTCCACAGTGTACACAGGAACCATATCTTTTGCTATATGGTAGGTATGTGCATCCTTAGTTTGTTTTCACCGACTGCCGTTGGTGGCATAGGGCACCACACTTGAAATGCGTCCGATATTGAGTTTTGCTTCAAGGATGATTTTGGCTTGATGGTCTTGTCAGTCAGACTGGCACTTCTCATTGCATTTGTCGAATTCAGCTGGATGCCGTTGCTTCAGGTGATGAAAGATGTTTGTTGTAATGCCTCCTTTAGCTGGCACGGCCCTCGAACAGAGTTTACAAATTACTGTGCTTTGCTCAGTGTCAGTTGGTTTAAAAACAAAAAATATCCAAACTACTGAGCTTGTGCCCTTCTTTGGTCCTGCATTTGGTTAGGAAGTTAAAACTTCGCCGCTCTCGTCTGTCTCTCCCTGCTTACTCGTTGCTGCCGTCATGTTTGAGCCTCTGGGCAAATGTGATCAGTCAGGAGTATATACTGTAGGTACTGTTACTGTACATAAAAAAAACATCTGAGCCTCTACTCTGGGGTTTGGACTTTTTAAACAGCAGTATTTTTCTACATGATGAAACGCAGCTTCGTATATATACTTCGTTTTTTTTATGTTGACGTTATAGGCACAATTTTGAACTGTGTAAGTTTATGGGAGTGCTTTGTATTAGATATCTAATACTCCCCCTTGGTGTGGAGCAAATAGATCAGGAAAACCCAAATGTGTACTATAATATTGCTATAAAACCTTTTAATTTTAAACATGGAAAAGTGTTTGACTGTGTTTGTGAAAATATTCTTGCTGCACTAATTTTATTGCTGAGCATTGCTTCTGTATTTTTATTGTTGTCATACATAAATCCAGCTGTTAAGAAGGTGGATTCGCTTCCATGAAACACTGTGCCTATTTTTCAATACCAGGCATACCAAACACGTTTCCATTTTTATATTTGTTCCACAGAAATGTCATTTAATGATGAAAAATAAGCTTAGGGTTTTCTGGGTGGAAATCAAACTTCTCGCTACACAAGCAAATGCTTGTAATTACATCTAGTCTACTTGCATGCCTTCAATTTCTAAACTTAACTTAATGTGTCATTTATCTTTTATTTGTATGTAACATGAGCCTACCTTGTATCAAGGATTAAATGCTTGCAGCATATGTGTATATAGCATTGTGACTGAACAGTGTAATTGGCCAGGCTGTTACGACCAGGAAGGGAGACTCGGACACAGAAGAGCTGCAGTAAAGCATGAATGCACCTGTTTATTTACAAACAAATAACAATAAACAAATACTGAAACAAAACAAAAGACACGGTGGCCATTGGAGTAACACAAACTCGCCAAATGTAAATAAACACGGACACAGACGTAAATCCAGCCTTAATCCATTTATTCAATTTCTGGCTGCAGCCACATTCCCATGTGTTTTTGCAGGGAGGATTTTAACTCCCTCCCTGCCACCCAATGCTTCCCCCCACAAGCATATACCATTCGCCTTGCCACAGTGCCACAAGCATTAATATTGAATAGCCAGAGACCAGAGATAGTCAATGTTGTCTCTGAGTTGCTTATATTAAGTTTGATACACAAAGGTCCTTTCCTTTGATGGGAACTAGACACAACTGTAAGCCTTTCACATTGTTTAACTGACAAGTAAGGAAGGTTTTTCAGGTGTGGTTTGTTAGCTGTGACTTACTAACATTGTCTGTACCATTATCCTGTAATATTGCGGTAATTGATTTAGCAAACGATGCAAATAACAATTTCTATATGGTGCTATAATAGTATAGCTGGTGTATTGCTAGGTGAGAAGGGGTAGGCCTTTGTGTCAATAAAACCCTCATTTCTGCTTTGCCTATTAAGCAATGCTGACCAAAATTGATTTTTATTGCACCTTATGTTTGTGTTTATTGGTGTAAGGACTGTGAGCCTGCTTCATACACTGTTTCTTCATATAGCCTTTTATCTGGAATACTAGGTAGACCAGGTCATAATATTTGTACGTGTATTGTAGTTCAACCCATTTGGTTAACTACTTATAATGTGAATACCGCTTCTAAAAACCACAGCTTCAGAAACTCTCGTCTGGTTACAGCCTACATGTTATTTTATTTATATATTTATTATATATATATATATATATATATATATATATATATATATATATATATATAATTTTTTTTAATTTTAGAAGTTGCCAGTTTTTTTTTTTTTTCCCCCCAATTTAGAATAGCCACTTATTTTTAGGCTCGACTGCTTCTTTTCACACTGCAGACCTACCATGCAACCAACTCAGAGCTACAGCGTCGGAGAACAACGCAGCTCTGGGCAGGCGCCCAGCCAGACTACAGGAGTCTGGTGTGCGGTGAGCGGAGGACACCCTGGCGCCATCCAGGCTATAGGGCACATCCTGCACTACACGTGGCTCGTCTTTACCTGATGCGCCACTTGGGAGCACAGCTACATTTTTAAGCATGGCTCAATATATTTCTTTGGATGTTTTATGTGAGGTTCTAAAAATCATCAATAATATTTATTTTATTGCTTGTAACAAAAAATGTATGCAAACCTAGAACATAAATCATAACCTATTCACAAATTCAATACTGTACCATTAACAGCTTGAAAGTGTGGCAGGACAGTGGCTCTCAAAAGTATTCACTCCCCCTTGGACTTTTCCACATTTTGTTGTGTTACATCATGGAATCAAAATGGATTGAGTTTTTGCCACTGATCAACACAAAAAAAAGTCCATGATGTCAAAGTGAAAAATAAAATCTACAAATTGTTCTAAATTAATTACAAATATAAAACAGAAGATAATTGATTGCATAAGTATTTACACCTAAATAAGCTCTGGTGCAACCAGTTGTCTTTAGAAGTCACGTAATTAGTTGAATGGAGGCCACCTGTGTGCAATTAAGGTGTTTCACATGATTTCAGGTTAAATACACCTGTCTCTGGGAGGTCTCACAATTGGTTAGTACATTTCCTAACAAAACCTACGTCATGAAGATGAAGGAACATTCATAGCAAATCCGGAATAAGGTTCTTCAAAAGCACCAATCAGGGGTAGGATGTATTGAATATCCCCTGGAGCACTGTAAAGTCCATTATTAAGAAATGGAGAGCGTATGGCTACAACTGTGAATCTGTCTAGAACAGGCCGTCCTCAAAAAGTATCCTGGGTGAGAAGTGCACTAGTCAGGGAGGCCGCCAAGAAACCTATGGCAACTCTAAAGGAGTTACAGTCTTTAGCGGCTGAGCTGGGAGACACTGCATACGGCAACAATAGCCCAGGTGCTTCAGAAAACTGGCCTTTTTGGGATATTGGCAAAAAAAAAGCCATTGTTGAAAAAAAACTCCCATCAAATCTCAGCTGGAGTTTGCCAGAAGGCATGTGGGAGACTCCGAGACCAAGTGGAAGAAGATTCAGTGGATTGATGAGACCAAAATAGAGCTTTTTGGCCTCAAAGCTAAGCGCTGTTTAGCGCAAGCCTAACACCGCACATCACCCTGAGAACACTATCCCTACCGTGAAGCATGGTGGTGGCAGCATCATGCTATGGGGATACTTCTCTGCGTCAAGGACTGGAACGCTTGTGAAGATAGAGGGCAAAATTGGTGCAGCAAAGTACAGAGAAATCCTGGAGGAAAACCTGCAAGAGACCTGGGACTTGGGTGAAGATTCATCTTCCATCAGGACAATGACCCCAAACATACAGCCAAAGCCACACTGGAGTAGCTTAAAAACAAAAAGGTCAATGGACCAGTCAAAGCCCGGATCTCAATCCAATTGACAATATGTGGAAAGAGTTGAAAATTGCTGTTCACCAAAGGTCTCCATCCATCCCCATTGAGCAATTTTCAAAGAAGAATGGGCAAAAATTGCAGTGTCGAAATGTGCAAAGCAGGTAGAGACTTATCCACATGGCTGTAATTGCTGCCAAAGGTGCCTCTACCAAATATTGACTCATGGGAGTGAATACTTATGCAATCAATTATTTTCTGTTTTTTATTTAATTTAGAACAATTTGTAGATTTTATTTTTCACTTTGACATTATGGACTTTTTTTGGCCTTAATTTTGATCAGTGGCAAAAACTCCTAATTAAATCCATTTTGATTCCATGTTGTAACACAATAAAATGTGGAAAAGTCCAAGGGGGGGTGAATACTTTTGAGAGCCACTGTATGTATTAATAGTTCTGTGTTCTGTTATGTGTGTTAATGCATTCTCTGCAAGGTTTGAATTTCTTTATTTGTGACTTTGTAGGTAGAACTCTCTGGTTTCAGCAGTGGATGTTAAGGAAATCCCCACCCTGTGTGAACGATGTCTGGGGGAAATGCAAATGGACGCTGTAACATTATTACTTATTACTAACCATGCCACGTGCCAAGAGCTGATCAATACATTACCTAATAGGACATTAAAACCATCACTTATAATGCTGACTGTGGAGAATGGAGGGCTAAACAGAACTGAAATAGATTTTTAGGCTGGGTCTGCTGGATAGAATACTACTGCAGTATTGGCAGTGCCCTTGTTTTTCAACTGAGTGCTCTGCAGTGGTGCATTGCAGAAAATAATGTTAAATAAACTCCTTTTTTTATAATTAGCTAAAAAATGAGTATTTAATTGAAAAGGTAAACAGATTGCAAATGGAACCCAGGTTATTCTGCACTGTGTGTATTCAGCTCATCCCTCTGTAATATATTGCACATAGCAAGGCTATTATGATATAGTGCGTTGCTGTAAGATGCAACAAGGGTCCACAAAAGCCCTAGTTGCTTCCTAAACATAGCTTTCTCAGCTAATGCACCTTAAAACATAAATAGCGAACTACACAATTCCAGTAAATGTTATGTAATATGTACTGTATTACAATCACTTCTGCAGATCTCACATTTTACTCTATGAAAGAGGCATACGTTATGTTAAACGTGTATTTGATATTCAGAACTGATTAGTCTGAAAACTGTTGAGATACTATAGTGCTGTCTGCATTGACAGATTGTTTGTACCAATAGTGTTTGATTCTTTACAACTATGGTTCGCAAGCTTTGATAGCAGGTCTACCTTGGGCAAGAAAAATAAGTGTAATATGTAAAAGGTGCCACACTTCTGCACACACAGCACACTGACTGTTATACAATCTGCATTGTATAGAACTGTGCAGGGCTGCTACCAACTGATTTGACAATCCCACTAAGTTTGTGAAATGCAGAAATGTGGGAAATGGGTCATAAGTATACCAACATGTTACATTAACACTATAGAAATATTACCAGATTAATAAGCAAATAGTAATGAAAGACCACCTATATTAATTCTGATAATACTGTAATTCCCTTTTCAAATGCTTAGTGATTTTATAATTATTTTCTAGTAGAGGAAATAAACATGCTGAAAATAGTATTTAAATGTATTACAACATTTTAAATTCTATGCTTTTATTGTTTTCTGAGACAATTTACATATCTGCAAAATGATGTATGTTGTATTATATTACTAATGCGGTAACATGGGAATATATCCCTAACATCAAACACACATAATCCAATCTCAAAGACCTGTCTGGCTTGAGTACAACTGCATTCAAATGCAAATACTTCTAAATCTTGCAAATACAAATATGGACCACTGGACCACACAGCCTCCTAGATTCAAATACATTTGTTAAAATATATACTGAAACTAATTGCAGAAGGAATACTTTATCAAAACCCAGAAACCTGCAAGTTCTAAATTTAATCCTGCAAGTACTTTAACAATGCATCACTAATAGCTGCATCATTAGTAGCACTTGGAATTGGTTAGATAGTAACACTTGCTAAATGCATTTGAAATCGGTCAAATGCAAATACAGTTAGCCTCGGTTAACATGACACCCTACGGGGATGCCATTTAGTGTTGACTTATCCAAGGTGTCGAGTTAACCATGGGTGCATGGGCCATGGCATTGACATGCATGTAAGTAACAGAACTTGCACGTTTACAGTATTTACAAGTTTTTATTTTTAGTTAAATGTCCTTATGAAAACGGTTGAAAGAACTGCAGTGAATTAATCAATTGCAGTATACAGTAATGTACAAACTAGGCACAACTTGGATAGTTCGACTGAAATAAGAATTAGTAAAATAAGTACAGCGTTATTTTTACGAAATCAATCCAACCACAAACTGTTGACTGTACTTTTAGATAGTGTACTGTCTAATTTTTGATGGCTTAAATAGCAAAAGTTAATTCTGTATAATGTACATTTGTTAACTGAGTGAACAAAACCAATTGAACAAGAACTAATTATGAACTGACACTGTAACCAGCTGCACTTTGTTCATTCGTCCATTGTAGTACAATCAGTTTCAATCAGAGGTCAGTCACGTGAAACGACAGTGTTGAGTTATCCGCTAGTCTTTTAATAGTTTTTATCCCTTTGGTACCAGTAATATACAAATACGGTGTAATTTAAATGTACTTGCTCTTGAATCCAAGTCTGACTCCATATATGTATTTTTTGTTATATTCACGCATTACAAGGTCATTTTTACGACATGTATAGCTTATTGTAGACTGTATATTAAGAAACTAAATTACACACACTAGTGTTATTTGGGTTATTGCCTTAACCCATATGTGACAGGGTAGCCGAAGGTTGATGACATCCCCAGACCAGATAGCTGATGTAAACAACACAGGCAGGTACTTGGGTGAAAAGCACTTTGCGGCGCTGTTTTTATTAATGAAAACAAATAATATATTTAAAAAAAAAAAAACACTGGTCACTGAGCAAAAATAAAAGTTTAAACAAAACAGATCTTGAACACAAAACGAGTACCGTGTTGCTGCTTCCCAGCACGAGTAGCAGTTGTTTTCTTTTTACTTCAATTTTAGATCATCTCCGCTCGCTTTCGTTCTGTCCTCTGAACACCCACCCAAAACAATAAAAGCTGCAGGCTTATATACCTTTGACCATCTCCAAATTAACACGCCTGTTAATCAACTGCGGAGATGGTCACATTCTACACAAGTTTTGTAGGATGGGGATTTGCCATCCATGCTGCCAAACAATAACGAAATATCGTATTTTAAATAAATACAAAATACATTCAAACCATGCTCGTTTTACATAAACAACACATATAAAAAATTTTTAAATACACACACAAATTCACCTGTTCCCAAACAATGTAGTATTATTTAGTCCTGTCACCAATAAACGCCAAACAATACATATATTTACAAGCAGGGCTTTGCCCTGCCCCCGCTTTATGTGCAAGGCTTTTCTACACTGACACACCATAATAGGAATCTATAAAACCTGTTTTTCTTGTCAGTCCTTTATTCTGTAGTGTAAGACATGTAGCCTGCATCTTGTTTAATAATTCCTAAAAGTTACCTATCAAACCTCAGACCGAAGTTTTGTTTTGAATGGGAGAGGGAACACAGTACTTGCTGCAATACCTACTGAGCCAGCCTGCCACACCCAAACCCAAAGTGTATTACTGATGTATGCATTAAAAGTCTATCCAAGTGGGTGTGTTTCTCTTGATTTGTGGTCGGTGATGCGTAAACCACACATGATTTTTAATCTTGGGGGGGGGGGGGGGTGATCTGTAACTCAACCCAACGTGGTGAGAAAGTGTCTGAAGGTGGTAAAAATGACCTGTTATGAAGGTTTTGTTATGCCGGTACTTTGAAGGCAAGACATTGCCTTTGCAAAGCTCACCTGAGGTGGCTAGGCTCAACTTTCACATCCAGACATTTATAAACACTGCTAAATTGAATAGATTTTTGCAATGGGCCCCTTTAGCCTAGGGCATAATCTCTAGAGGACAGAGTGGTTAACTGATTTATATGTTTCTGTGTATTTAAAAATGAGACGTGCATGCATTAGATTACTCCCTTTGAGCTGGTCCCGGAGATTAAAACTGCCACCTCCTAATCTGAAGACAACGCTGCTAACCACTTACAGAAAATATATTGAATTGCTTGTTTTTCTGTATGATTGAGAGTTTCAGCACGTACAAGGGGTTGTATTTGACAAATAATTATAAATAGAGGGAGCAGTGTCAGTGGCTAACACCACACCAGCACAGCTTGGCTGATTCTCTTGATAACCGGTTCACTTTGAAGGGGAGGGGTTCAAATATGGTCCAATATTCGAAGGCCTAGTCTGTGTAATGGCGCTTGGCTTCAGTTCGTGCTGATCAACACCCCTACGTGTTCAAATATTTGATCAATGTGTTATTCCTCTTCCTCAAATATTCAGGATACCTACACAGCTTGGAACTTTCAGAACCACTCTGCCTGAATCACTTGACAACCAATTCTCTTTGGGCGGGTGTGTTCGGCTTGGAGACGCCATTTTATAAGTGCAGTAACACACTCCAGGGTGTTCAAATCTTGTCAGGTGTTATTGCTTTTGTGCATAGACCATCTGTAGCACATACAGTACATTTTAAATGAAACATTTTAATTGTATGTTGCTATGCATCGTTCTTTTTATGATGGATTATAGATGCTTAAGGTTGTTCTGTATCCAAGACTGCACCAATTCCTGATTAACTTTTCTCCAGATTGATACCTCAAACTTATTTAAAGGAATTGAGGGCAGTTCATTCAGAATCCTTGTAAAGGGGACTTAGGTTTTAGTTTTTATAAATCTTCAACGTTACTGAATACAGTACACTGCTCAACTGATCAGATTTTGGTGTTTTATGTTTTACTATGATGTCAACGTCTTTCATAGAGACACAAGTCCTGCAGAGTGATTGTAATTCATATTTGGTAAGATCTACTAGAATTTGGCTCTGTTCTTTTTAGACATTGAAATTCATTTAAAATTATTTCAGTATTGCTGAAGATCTTTTGAAGTTGCGGGTAAATATTACACAGTTGTAAGATCATTAAAAATGACGTGCGAGTGGGTGGGGCAGTTGGGGGGCTATTTTTGTATTGCATTTGTTTTTTGTCTTTTGAGTGCTTTCCCTGTTTTCTTTTATACGTAAATAGGACAGTTCTCTATTAAATATATAATGTAGCTGCAGCTCTAGTTATTTGAAGTGCTGATAGAGATGTTCTAGCAGGCCAGGGCACCAAGAGAATGGGATTTTTATTTTTATTTTGTGGGAGACTTTGGCCACTTCTGCAGAGGGGAACAATAACATGTATTTTAGAGTGAATGTTCTACCCCAATTTCTGCAAATGATGATAAAACTGAAATATTTGTCTTTTTTCTTCATAGGCAAAATCTTGTATCTGTCACATGTGCGGCGCCCACCTGAACAGACTTCATTCCTGCCTCTACTGCGTCTTCTTTGGCTGCTTTACCAAGAAACACATTCACGAACATGCAAAAAACAAACGGCATAACCTGGGTAAGAGTCCTGAACAGTAGCCCGTAAACTGCTTCTAGCGCTGGGTTTATTTAGCCTTGATGTCTTTGTTTCTCAAGCTTCGGTGTGCATATCAGTAATGGGTATGGTCAATAAAACCACATGCTCACACATACTCACTGAAACACCCACGGGAGTATTAACATTCATTAACTCCACCCCTGTCTGCTAAGGATGAAGTGTGTGTAGGATCTAAACTGAAGTGCTTTCTCTGTCCAATAGAGGGCGTATCCTCCAAATATTCACAGGTCAGTTTCAAGGTAGTGTTATACACCAACCAGTACTATACATGGTTCACCTAGCCAACCCAAAAAAGAAAGCTTCATTCTCCGTTACTGTTATACCTATGGTGTGATGAGTACAAACAAGAAGAATTCTGTATACTTTTGTATATCTAATATAAGCTAAATGCTGAAATGATATTGCACAATAAACCAAAGTTGTAAATCTGTACAAGATTGTCATTGACACTGACCTTTTCAGAGACACTCATTCGGGAACACTTACGCATTGAAAAAAACAACATTGGGGAAATTGTTTAAACTTTGAAATGCAAAAACAGTGCTCCCCATTTAAAGCTCCCATTTAAAAAAACAAAGCAAATGCATAATGTAGAGAATGTATTAGTGGCTCGTCATTGTGTGTGTTTTTGTTTTGAGTAAATGGCTAAACATTTAAACTGGACACCCATACAGACATATCAAAGATTTAAAATAGGTATTGAGAAGAATTGCAGAGATAAATTGCGTTCACGTTAAATTAGTTGGTTCTAAAGTAGCTTCATGTAAAAAACAAACATACCCTCAAATCCACAGTGGCCAACTCTTGATTTTTCTTAATAAAAGTTGGTCATTTAAAATTAATTTAGCACTCCTCGTTGTTTATCCTCAACTGAAAAGCTTCTCAAAGCGGAGTGCAAAATAATGATTAGAATAATCTACCATGCTCATCTTGCAAGCCAAATTAAAGGTTGATAACAGGAGGAGGCGATTAATTGTAACTGCCTCAGGTCCAAGTGTCACTATTTACCAAACTCAATTTCAAATCCCAATTCAGTTTCCTTTTGGTTTTGAATTTAACTAAACCGAGAGCACGTGGATACATTTCTATTTGACTTCATCATTAGAACATGTGAAAATGTACAAACGAGGGGAGACCATGAGACCCACCAGTGCTCGTTCTCATCTCAAAGCCATGTCAAGTTTGTTCTTAAGGGATCAGCATCATCAACAAAGCACACAGCCAGAGCTACACTGGAGTGGCTAAAGAACAAAAAAGTAAATGTCCTTGAGAGGCCTGGTCAGAGCCCCGACCTAAATCCAATCAAATTGTGGCATGACTTGAAGGTTACTGTCCATCAACACTCCCCAAGGAACTTGACAGAGCTTGAAGAGTTTTGTAAAGAAGAATGGTGAAATATTGACAAATCTAGGTGTGCAAAGTTGGTAGAGACCTATCCTAACAGACTCACAGCTGTAATTGCTGCCAAAGGTGCTTCCACCAAGTATTAACTCAGGGGGGTGGAGACTTATCCAATTATGATATTTCAGTGTAGTATTTTTAATGTATAATTTTTTTCTCAATTAAAACTTTTTTTCCCTTTAACAGTGTGGAGTATGATGTGTAGATAAGTGGAAAAAAGTCCTCATTTAAATTCGGCACTGACACAACAGAATATGAAAAAAGTTCAAGGGGGTGTAGACTTTCTATAGGCACTGTAAATATTTGCAGCCAAGGTATTAATCAGTATATATTTATAGTTTTATATACACTTTAAAACATAAACATAAGATTTATATTGGTAATAATAGTATATTGTGTACGATAACGTATTGCAAACAATATAATGTGCATGATAATTAATATTACCAAATGTCTGCAGGTTTATTTCCGAAAAACAACAGTAATGTAAGAAATTGTTCACAAACAATTATGGATTTGCAGCGTTTGATTGATCATTCATGTTCAGAACCTTTATTCCGTGTGAACTGCGACTCACAATACATAAAGTATAGTAGTGAATACACTAAGGTAGCTGCATTTGAACAAAAAAAAAGGCAGCGCTTATGTATTTTTCTATTTATTTTGTGTGATTTACAACAATGTTTTGTTTACATGTTGAAATCCCTAGTTAACGAAGTTGCAAGTATCACAGCGATCTTGTTCATGATTATTAGGCTATTATCTTGTTTATATTAAGCAATGAAATGGTTGAATTGATTGTATGGAAATGTGCCATTCTCCTAATGACGCCATTTGAATCCATGTAAATTTTTAAACATAGTATAAATACATTTATGAATATATTCATGTTAATAATCACATAGCTAGCCTAATATAAACATAACTAAAGTATTCATGTTTTTAAAAATTGTTAAATGTAATATCCTAATAATAATAGCTTGTTTTATGTATGAGAAGTCTATGTGTGTATGTGTGAGGTATCTAAAATGTGGTCCATTATAATAGACTTTCTTACACAAAAACTAAGAGTTGCACCACTAATAAAAAAAAAAAATAGCAAACCAAAAACTTCATTTTTCAGATATATAGACAGGACTATAATCATGTTTTAAAATAAGCCTTCTAGTGAAAAAATAATGGATATTAAACACAAAAAACTACGTTTTACTTGACGGTAAGAGCTGACAATTCCGAAAAAGACAGCCACTGCCGTGGTTTTCGTTAGTCCTATAGCGGCTTTGTGCCCCGTGCGAAGCCAGGGGCTCCATTGCCCCTTCCCCGGGATCGAACAACCTTAAGTCGGCTACTTGTGTTCTCTCTCACTCTATGTGCTAGCTTCTTTTTGAATTTTTAAAATGTTTTGTGTGAAGTTTTCTCTGTATTTTTCATTTTTTTTCACAGACATAAGAGCACAGCTGTTGGGCTTGCTGTCCTGCGTTGGACCAAGACGCACTGTTTGGGCTAAGCTGCTTGCAGTTTTCTCTCGTTGCCACATTAGTTCGGCCTGCAGAATTATTGTGAAGACTGTTCGGGCTCTAACAGTAGGCTTTTCTCAGTTTTCGGATTTGGGTTATCCAAACGCGATTATAGGTGCGCATCCCTATGAATCACTCCCATGGTAACTGTAGGTCCAGACCTGCTCCTCTTCCCGCCGGTACACTGTACATCAAATGAGGTTACCAGTCCAATTCACTAGTAGTTGTTGGGTTTGGCTGTTCAGTCCTTCCCGCAGTGTTTCGTAGCCACCCTGTTCTCTGCATGTAGTGCCATTATGAGGACTGTCAGGACTCTGACAGCAGGCTTTCCCCAGTCTTAGGACTGTGTTGGTTTGCCTGAATCTATATAGGTGGGAATCCCTATATATTGCTTCTGCGGTAACTGTGGGTCACAGAACTGCCCTGTTTCCGACCCGGTACATGTACTGAACAGTGAACAAGGTTACCGGGGTACCACCGAACCGGACTGCACCAAAGGTACTGTACCTGGTGAACCACCACCGACTGTGCCACCTAACCTCACCGTACCAAGGGTACTGTACAGTATCGTACCACACTAGTGCTCATGCGCCATGTGGCTGCTGAACTATTCTGTTAGTCTAGGTTCATATTATTGCCTGCTCGGTTCATCAACGTTCAGACTCGGTTCAAAGTCGGTACTTTGGTTTAAACAGCGATACCATCTCTGGTCCAGTACCAGCAGACCCGGTTTGAGGCTCGATTTGTTTTTATCTTTTTACAGTACTTTTGCGTGTAACATACTGTATGGTGCTGTTGCTGCTTGTGTTTTCTGAGGTTTTTGTTAGATCTGTATACTACACCAACCCTGTTACAGTAAGTACTGTATGCAAGAGATGCATGTACTGACTGCACCCGCCCTTTTACACAGCGACGTGGCTGTTCGAGCAGACATGTCCAGCCTCAGCTGGGGCGAGGTCTAGAATGGTGGCGCAGGGGACATGTAACCCCTCATTGCGCACTAATGTGCTTAACCGGTGTGAACCGGTACAAAACAGCAACTACGTTCTTGCTGTGCATTTCTTTCTATTTCCATAATGCCTGGGTTTATCCCTGTGACACATACAAGAGCAGCTTGCCTGTCTAGTACCAAGCAGACCTTAGACAGCCCAGTTGCTGTCTTTTATCAAACCGCTTTCCTGCGAGTTTTGTGTGCATTTCTCCAAGCGTCCACAGAACTTCTGGGCTTGAGGGCAACAACTTCTCAGACCCTAACTGTGAGTCTCATGCGCATGCACCTTATGCAAGCCTGGTTCAACAGCAGGGTTTTTTCAGCCTGCATTGAACCGCGAATTGACGGTGTTTCATCACTGTCTAAAGGCACTCTCTTGGTGAAAACAGCCTGCCTATGTGTACTCCGGCATAGCATTGGGTGGTGTCAACAAAAGGGAGGCTGTCACTAGCCTGGGCTGGGGCACTGTGTAGAATGGCTCTCCACATAATGGCTTCTTTGCACCACCTCCCAGTCTGACAGGGAGCTACAGCTCAATACTCTGCCCAGTGTGGGCCCTGGCGTGCTATGTCGACAAGACAAAAAGTTGGAGGAAGTCTGGACGATGTGTTGTCTGCTCTGGGATGAAGTCCCATGGCCAAGCCCTGTCTAGGCAGAGGCTGTCCAAATGGATAGCAGACATATGCAGAACTGCCTATCAGGCCAAGAAGATTCTATCTACTGAATGTCATGGATCCCCAAAACCCTGGTTTTGGAACTAGTGTTGAGGGTAGCTTCAGGGTCAACCCATGTAACATAGCAGAGGTGAGTTCTCCCTCAATGTTTTAGGGTTTAGCCCTAGCTACTACTTACTGGGGTTCTGAACGGTACCACACAAGGCTTAGCCTTGTAGCAGTCTGGTCATTTTGCAATTTTGCCTTGCGACAGCTTTGGTACACTCGACATTAACCCTCAAGGTTGCTGTGGCCATGATTGCAGCATATTTGAAGGAAAAATGATGCTTGTAGCTGTGCCTGCAGTTCTCTCATGCCTTCGGGGGTGGGCATGACTGCGTCACAGACACTAGCGTGCAGCTTTGATATATTTATTCATGTTTCTTGGTCTTTACAGGTAAATGCCCTTTCGGTAATGGTTACATTTCTATTTCAGGGAACCGTGGTTATAATAATAACCCAATGTTCCCTAACCTTTGTATATTTAATGCTTTCTGCTGATATGCAAGACACTGTGTCATAAGATGTGCAATGTCTTGTTTGGCTATAAATAGGTTGTCTTAGCAACTGCAAGTAGATATGGTAGCAGTGATGGAATTGAGAAAGTACAGCTAGTAAAAGGCTGCTTTTTAATAATTTTATTATTTTATGATAATGAAGTTCAGGGCCACTTGGAAGTAACATTAGCGCATATAAATGGAATGCTTACTTACCAGACCAAAAAGAGGCAGGGGTGGAGTGGGAAGGAACACGAGGCAGCTTTGTTCTAATGCATTGACACAATAGCAGTTGGAATTGTAGAAGGTCATTTTGACATCTATTCACAGCTGGAGTGCAAGGTATTCTGACAGAGCAGAGCAATCGTAGGGTTGATGGGGCAGGACATTATTTAATTCAGTACATTCTGAACCAAGATATGTGTAGGTCATCTATTATGCTCTGTTGGAAAATAGTAGGAGGCACCTTGCACTAGATGGGTCTTTCCACACAAAATAGACAAAATGTTGTGATCTTCCCTACCTTGCCCTCTCATTCTTTTCATATTGTTTTAATATTGCACAGTGCAAAACTATGAAAGCATGGTAATAAATGTTTTTGAATGCTGTTTTGTAAATAGCCAAATACTATGACAGATTTGTTTAGCAGTTGTTTTCACTGATTTTCTTTGAATAGTATAGATGCAGCACCATACTGGTTTTAGACACATTGATGTATCCATTGTTAATTGTATAATGCGTCTTAATAAAGCAACTGCAATGTGGTACAGTATAACGACTCAGAGGTAGGATATTTTTACATATCTATAATGGGGGAGGCAGTGGTAGTCCACTTTGGGGGCTCATCATAACTCACTAACCAATTACCCTGTGAAACTGACATTGCATATATAGTTTGTGTTGTTGTTGTTAAATAACCTGGAAAAACTACAGAGGAAGTGATAACTACACTGGTTCAGGGTTCTCAAGTGTGAAGTGGCATTTTTATTGGTCTTACAGTTCATTTACCTCCTTTGCATTAACATCTCTCGTCACCAGTAGGTAATATAGGTAATACATTGACCTGCTATTAAACTAGAAGAGTAGGCCTGTGTGTAGTGAGTATCATGAAGATATCTTGAATACTTTTAAAGGATCTGACCTCTCAAACACAGGCCCCTTTTTCAGTGCTTGTTATATCTGTCATTGGCAACCCTCCTTTATAGACCCAAAACTTAAAAATAAATAAATAAATAAATAATGAGAGTTGAGAGCTAATGTTTTGGGATTCTTCCAAAAACACTTCCAGGTACTTCCATATGCAATATCGCAAGAATCTGAGACTGCAAGGTGGGGACCATTGGCCCATTTCACATGGAATGATACCAGATACATTTGACCCCATAGAAATTTAAAAAGTAATATTGGATTAGTATGACTGAATCCTGTGGAATGAGTTGAACAAGATGTCCAGATTATATTCCATATCTGCAGGGTTTGCCTTATTATAATGTACAGCAACCACATATCTGCATATTGCATGCTTATAAAGTACGAGTGATGGGGAGGAGGACTTCAAGTAATAAGATCGAGAGAAGTCCTTCAGAATAGCACTTGCACTTCACTAGACATCAATTTACCATCATGTGTATCTTGGTGTTTCTTTTACTTAATACTGTATATTGTACTTATTGTAGTAGAGATCTGTATTGTTTGCGTATTGATACAACACCAAAAGCACTAAATAGCTCATTGTAGTTCACCAAGTGGTTCTTGAATAAAAAAAGTGTGTTTTTATAGTTTGTATGAATACATACTCTCCCTATCTCATAATTTTTGTCTTTTTAACAAAAGATTAAATGATCATTTAATCTCACTATGCATCATGCAAGTAGCCCATTATGATCATTACATGTATTGTGATGCATATCACAACCTGAAAATCACGATTTGTATTGTGACCATTAATGTATTGTTACATGTAGGGATGGAGAGAAAGTAAGAACAAAATAACTAAAAGCAATTTCTACTCATGCTGGATTAAAACCAGCATGATACTTGTTTTGAATTATTGTCTTTATTTTGGCCACTGTCCCTTTTTTTAAGTGTTTTTGTTTGTATTTTCGTGAATTAAAGACAAAGCGCATTTGTGACTCGCTCCACAGTACACATGTGTGTTTATTTCCTGGTAATTGATTAGAATGATTTCCATTACATGAGAGTAGATGTTAAAAAACTTCATGCTGATTTGAACTCTACTCTCGCCAAGAAAAGCACCAACTAAGACATAGCTTTACAGTAAACTAATGTGATTCATCTGCATCTCCATCCATTTGCATTTCTTTCCATCTGTTGATGTAGTTATCCTTCTGCCTGGTGTTGATGGCTGAAGTGTAATGCTGCAGGGATCAGGTTATTTTGCCTCCCCAGCCCATCAGCACACACATCGGCTGTGATGCTGGCTCTGGGGATCAACCACAGTGTGGTCTCCCCAGCGCATCAGCATGACAACAGTCTGGATTGAGCTAAGTAGGGTACATCTCTGGGGTCTTCAAGTGGGCACCTTCTATCCTCTGTGTTTTGCCCACGACACCTCAAGAGGGCTCAACAGTGACTGGCATCCCAGCTTCACCCCTCTCCGTCCCCCGCTCAACTCAGCCCAGCTTACTGTTGTGCTCTCCATCCAGAATCTTTCCATATCAAACACAGCCAGTTGCTGCTCCTTTCTGCTGCTTCAGATAACTCTTGGCCACTGAACCCAACATCTCTGAGAAACCGGGTTGTCGTGTGTGCCACAAATCCTCGACAACCCACCTCCACTGGGTAAACTCGGATTCTCCATTCTCACTGTTCCGCTTCAGCAGCTAGTTGAGCATACCAAAGTTTCTTCCTCTCATACGCCTCATCCACAGCATCCTCCCATGGCACTGTTCACTCTACCAGATGAACAAGGCATGCTGATCAAGACCACAATGTCTGGTCGAAGGTTAGTGGTGGAAAAATAAGCCGTTGACCAACATCTGTCAGCATCTTCCAGTCTCTAGCAGCTTCCAGTTGTCCTGGGCGAGGCTTGGTTTTAACACCTTTTGGTGGTTGCTCTCCTGTAAGGAGGAATATTGTCTTATGTGTGCAATGCTTTGATGGAACTGGTGGCAACGTATTGGTCAGGTTACGCTTGTCTTCCAATGCTAAGGCCAAACATCGCAGCACCTGGTCATGGCGCCAAGTAAACCGTCCTTGGCTAAGACCCACCTTACATCCTGTCAAAATGTGCCTTAATGTTGCAGTTGATGAACACAAAGGACATGAGGGATCCTCACCCACACAGAGGATTAGGTTCTGTGGTGATGGGAGAACATCATATCTTGATCTGATGAGGAAACTGATCCTGCTCTGTTCCATTGTCCATAGGTCTTGCCAGCTGATCTTGCGTTGTTCCACACTCTCCCATTTCATCCATTCTCCCTGCTTGGCCTGGGAAACAGCCTTTACATAGCTGATCCTCTCCTCCTGCTTTTGCACCTTGTTGACTACCAGCTTCCTCCATTGAGCTGGGGTTTCCTTGTGCCATGTAGAAGGAGCTAAACTGAGACCAAGACCCCCTCTTCCATGCTGAACTTGTTCCATAATATCACCGATGTGAGGCAGCCTTAGCATCTTCCGCAGCTTTCTTCGTCGCCCATTTTCTTCCAGTTTACAACACAGGTGCTGCCTACCTTATGCATTTGTCACGTGAATCTACTAATGTTATTTCCAGTCGGACTTTGGCACACTTAAACTCTGTGGTTAGAGCAGAGGCTGGTAGCTGCAGTTTACCATAAAGTCCCACTCTACTGAGGCAGCGTGGAACTCCCAACCATTTGTTGATGTATGAACTGATTTAAAGCTTCCAGCTTCTCAACTGTTGTCAAGGAAACTTCGTACACAGTCAGTGGCCACAGGATTCTTGGCAGTAGACCAGACTGAAAGCACCAGAGTTTGTTTGCCTGGTAAAGCGCTCAACCCTTCCACTGCTTGTTGTCTAACCTCTCCCACACAAACTGTGTCCTTTAAATCCCTGTCATACCATCTCCTAGACTTTTCACTGGCTTCTCAGACACTGCTGGTATTGCCTCACCATTAATGTACTTTACCTTTAATTATAGAGATGCTCCTTGATTTTAGTGGTCTTGAATTGCATTCGTGCCCATTCAGTGTTATTGGTTAATTTGCCCAATAACCGATTAGTGCATGCTACTGTTGTAGTCATTCTTCTCATTCCTGAAGCCAAGCGCTCTCCTCCACTATGCATTTTGATACCCTAATAATTCCTTCCATTGCCATGGTAAAAGCCATTGGAGAAATGGTACATCCTGCCATTATTCCAACTTCTAGGCATTGCCATATAGTGCTGAATTCTGAAATTAAAAAACTAAAGTGCAAATCTCCAAAGTAGGCTTTCACTAAATTTGCTATTGTCATCGGTACACTGAAAAAATCGAATGCTGCCCAAAGAAGTTCATGTGGCACTGAACCATATGCATTAGCCAAATCCAGAAATGTCACATGGAGCTCCTTCCTCTCCTTTTTAGCTGATTGAATTTATTGCCAGATTACGCTGATGTGTTCTAAGCATCCTGGGAAACCTGGAATGCCAGCTTTTTATACTGAAGTGTCAATGAAGCAGTTCTTTAATAGGTAGGTTGACAATCTGTCAGCAATAATGCTGAAGATAATCTTGCCTTCTACGTTTAATAGGGGAAATAGGGCAAAACTGACTGCTTGTAGAATCTTTTTCTTTGGGTATAAAGAGCTCACCTGCTCGGTGCCATGCTCTTGGTACAACCTGGTTTTTCCCATGCTACTTTCATCAATTTCCACAGGATTTGTAAAACACCAGGGGCACTTGTACACTCTATGGAACTCCATTAGGCCCAGGAGATTGACACCCTTGCATTTTTCACAGCTTGCTCTACTTTTTTCCCCACTTAGGTGCCCAGTACTCCATTTGTTATTCTGGTGGATTGATAGGTTGATTGTCTGAAGGAATTGACACAGGCTCCTGCCTTTTTGAATCTGTATGTGTTTCCTCCAAATATCTCTCCAGCTCAAACTTAGATAAGTGTGCCATTTTTCTCACTGGTGAATGTCTTCTTTACAAATTTGAATAGATCTTTAATAAAAGTTAGTTCTCGCATGCTCCTTTTTGTAGCGTTTTCCGTATGCACTCAGCTCTGCACAGTGTTGCAAGCTTATCTTTTATGACCCTTTGTAACAGATTGAGTCCCTCTTTCTAACTTTATTCTGCTTTTCTCCATTGCTTCCTCAACTGCTTACTTTCTCTAACTAAGCATTCAATCTCCTGCTGCTCTCTAGACTTTCCAGGAATAGTTTGTACTTTTTCCTTCCCCTTTTTTTTAACACCAAACCTCTCACTTCTATATGCGTAGATGATGTCCCCAAATTTATCCAGCTTCTTTTCAACTGTTCCACTTAACCTTTCCAAAGTAAAACCGAGATCCGTGTTTACTGTGTCTCGCACAGTTTTCTCACAAGCTCTTGGCCATTTAACTCCAGACTTGGGGCCCGTTGAGAAAGTTAATAATCATATGTAATCTGTCTTATATTGCAACAAATATAAATAGTCTGAAAAGAGCCATTAACCACGCTAGCATGCCGCTGCAGCCCAACCTATTACTGTAAATAAATATTAAATTAATCATTATTTCTTTCTATGGTCCTAAATTACTCAAGCTGACATTAAAACATCTGTTTTCTTTTATTTATTTATCATAAAAAAAAGTGCAGGGTGATACCATTACTAGTATGGGTAATGGAAATGGTTGGAATGCACCATTGTCTGTTTTATAACCACATTTTGTTATCCAATTAATGCAAGAGACTATAAAACAGGTATTTTACAAAAAAAGGAAATATCATACAATGCAGTATTGTCGACAGTCATAATTTAATTATTTATACTTAAACCGCTGTGGTTAATAATAATAATCCAATACAGAACATGAACAGCATAGGGACAATGTTAAACCACCTATGAAACCAGCATATATCCACATACTGTACCTTCAGTCTCAAGCAGTGGTGTGCAGTGTGGAGTGCACCCCCATGAGGTTATGCACAGAGTCCGTAAGGGGGGGGGGGGGCGAGACTATGAAAGGGGCAGTTCTGTAAAAATTGAAAACATTTAATAAAAAAAAAGGTATAACTTTTTTTAAATAAATACAAAAAATGACAGCTAATTATTCCAAGTTCTTACATTTCAAATGAGCCGTTGACTATCTGTACAACTTGTAGAACTAGAGAAATGATGTTTTGAAGTGCTGAGTGTCAGTGAAACTGCAGTGAACAGAACCGAAATGGCCATGTGTGGGGTGCCAGGTGTAAAAAAAAAAAAAAAAAAAAAAAAAAAACATATTTTAACAGGTTTTTTTTTTTCCTGGATTTAATGTAAATCACATATTTGTTTCCTATATTTAAAAAAAAAAAAAAAAATCCAGATTTAGCTAAGTGCATAAATGTTGCAAATGTGTGCTAATAAAAGAGGACCACTAAGAAAAGAGAGCCGCACCAATGCGCTCCACAAAGGAGCGAATAACCAATCTAACAGATGAAATAATCTCTACTAATCGCTAAAGATACACTGACTAGAAGCACCGGGTTAACAGGGTTAAATAAAATAACAAATACGTTTTGTAGTTTTAATGTGTTCCATTATAGTGGTGACCTAGTTCATGACGTTCAGTGATTTAGTGTCTACTGTATACTATGTTATTTACAAGGCTTTATGTAGGAGAATATATACCAAAACTGGAAGGTATATACTGTATTAATGTGGTATGTTACTTTTAGTAAAGATGTATTTATATTTTATAGTTGTCTAATGAAGACATCATTTATTGATTCACTGTGTTGCCTTCAGTTGCTGTTTCGAAATTATACAGAAGTTGGGCTTTATGCATTCTGTACCTGTATTATACTGTGAGGCAGCATCCTGGTGATAAAGGGCTACCTGACGCTGTCATTGCTAGACCAGATAATCATTGTTTCACTGCAAAAAAAAAAAAGTGGCAATACTAATCCGCTTTCAAAAGACTATTGGGATACATAGGGATAAGGGATACATAAGAACATGATTTTCAAAAATACAGTGCTAGTTGTCTCTGACACTCTCTCTCAATATCTGTGCCTACAAAGGTGTTTAAGATTGAGGAGGAATGTTCACTTCCATACATTAAAACACTTTTTTTCTCTCTCTGCAGCGATAGATCTATTATATGGGGGTATATATTGTTTTATGTGTCAAGACTACATATACGACAAAGACATGGAACAGATTGCTAAAGAAGAACAAAGAAAAGCATGGAAATTACAAGGTATGCAGAATTAATTCATAGAGATGTTTAACTCGGCTGTGAATGAATGTGTGATGTACTTAACAAGCATGCTCATGTTTATGCAGACAGACCCTTAGTTCTCGGCAGTAACTGATCTAAACTGGGGTAACTAAGTTCCTCACTGTAGTCTCCACAAACTTTGCATTTGTCAGTTTTTAACTTGTTATTCATTCTGATAGAAATAATAGATAGATACAACAAAAATGTATATTGCGTTTTTTTGTTTTTTTTCCCCTATGGGTACCTTTTTAATTTGATCAAGAATCTGTTAATGTAAGTAGTCCTGGTTGCATTCCCTATGATTATTGTACATTTTAAAATGTGCCTTATTTCCTTGTGAAGTGAATTCATGTACAGTAGTCTCTGGCTACGAGAACACCCCTTGGGAAACAAACAAAGTGTTGTTTAAGACAGAGTTGATAACCAGACACAATATAAATAAATAAATAAATATGCTTGTCATCAGGCATGTGCATCAACATATGAAATGAATAAGCAAGAGAAAACAATAGACAAGTGCATGTTAACTATAATAATAAAGTAACAGACAAACTAATGTTCATAAACTAACTGTCAAACTAAATTTAACACAGCAACCTTCTAGATTTAATTACGAATACCTGTACAGGAGCAATATTCAAGACATGTACAAAATTATTTAATAGAATGGTGAAGCAACTCACCAGAACTGAACAAACCTAATTGCTCATTGACTTGTCTAATTTCAGGTTTTTTTTTCAGGAATTTGAACAATTTCCAACTTTCTGTAGCAAGAGAAACAGCTGTGTGTTTCTCTGTTTGTTTACATGCCATTTGAGGTGAACTTGTGGAAATGAGAATACAAAATGAGACAATGATATGACAGCGGTTCTGGAAAGATTTAATGAACCAATTAGTGTGCATCAAGACTCGTGATGACAAGTCACATTTGAAAAGATTGAATAAACCATTTCAACTTTAAGTTTGATGTTATCGGATGACAAAAAGTACTGTCTCAGCTGTGAATGAATCACTAGCACTGCCAAAAAGGTGTTCCTTTAAGCAAAGGTCCTGTTCCTTTAGGCAGAGCATTTGCAATGGGAAAAATCCTTTTCACCAAATGGTGTTCTCTTAGGCAAAGTGTTCTCTTAGGAGGTGTTCCTATACACAGTGACTACTGTATTCATGGTATCAATCTACTTCGCCAATGACCAGATATGTTGACGCTGTAAAGCATTTAACCTTTTTATCCCCTATGCACTTACATTTTATCTGTCTCCCAGTTTTATCTTTCATTGCTCTGCACATTTATGTTTTATCATTCATTTGTCTTTGAATTGCCAGGTGTCGGTGAAAAGTATTCAACGTGGGAGCCAACCAAACGCGAATTGGAATTACTACGGCACAATCCCAAACGTAGGAAAATAACTACAAATTGCACCATTGGTAAGAAAGGTTAATTTATTGGACCACAGGTCTTTGTGTGTATTGTAGTGTGACAACACTGAAGTTACCTGCTGCTCCATACATATAAACATCATGAGAAATCAGTGGTCCCAGTTGTGGGGGGTGGTAGACCACTCTGATGAATTATGGTAGAATCTATACATGTTCAGAGTGGTAGAGCAACATCTTCATAAGTAGCCCATATCAATGCTATCTTTTGAGTAAACTACTTTACATAAACTTAACACAAGATGTCTTGTGTTCATAGTTGGTTGCTTTAGGGTGTCCACTTATACTATTTAAAATCCTCTGCATTCTTACTAATTGATTTTGTCTATCAACTTGAATCTTTTAGCAATGCAGTAAAATGTATTTAGGAGACAGGTGGTAGTTGTGAAGAGACTTGAGTGAAAGTCAGTGCTGCTTTGTAATGCTTCTGAGGAGATTTACTGCTTAGTAATGAAATCACTACCACAGGTCAGAAAGCCCTATAACTTATGCCTAAAAATGTAACTGAATCAGCTGCTTAAAGTAACTGAAGTTAACAAAATAGTTCCATAAATTATCAGCCATGTACATCAGTTCACAGTATAGGTCCCAAATGTGCAGTTTTGAAAGACACATTTTTTTGTATTTTGATTTTAAATCATGATATCTGGTACTACACTAGGTTAAATAAATCAGTGTTGACTGTCTTTCTCTTCCTGGGGCATTTCTCCTGTAGTGAAATTGTCCACTGCTAGCGTGAAATAACCAAGAGGACCTGGAAGGCAAGGCAAATAAACTGAGATCTTTCTTTTAATCTTGTGTAGTACCAGCTGTCTTGTGTTAAAATGAAAATACAAGTTAAAACTTGTATGAAACTTGTGTTTCTTTCAACACTGCATATTCAAGACCTGTATAGTGAATGAAAGTGCAATTAGTTAGTTATAGCCACTTCAGTGTGGGCATGCTTTATCCCAGATTAAGACTATTTACACAAGGAAACACTTCAAATCATTTCAGTGGTGGTTCTTATTCCACAGCAGCACTATTGTAAAACTATTGTATGCTGTTAATAAACTCTAAAGTTGTTTATAGTTTACTGTTGAGAAAGAGGCTCCTCCTTTGAGTCTTCAGTGCTAAATGAAACCTCTTTACCAGGACTGCACAGAGTCATCCTGTTGTGATTTTTAGAATTGATAAAGGCTGCCTGGGCTAAAAACACCCCAGCAGTCTGTAATATTGCCCTCTCCCCTGCTGCAAGTGACCATCAATCAGTCATAAACCCGGACATGAGGATCAGTGTTGAGGAGGCAGCAGATCAATGATATATGCACTCTGATTGATTTGTGAACTGCATATTTAAGTTATCAGCCTACCTTTCTTTTGGTTTCTGGATTGCAGTAAAACATAATTGCAGTTAGCAAAATAGTTCCGTAAATCTTACCTGTTGTGCACGTCTATTAATTCTGTCATAAATGTCCAGTTTTGAAAGAAACACATGTTATGTTATTGTAAACATGTATTTTTATTTTTAAACATGTCATCTGGTACTGATTAAAAACATTTCTGTGTTGCACTTGCTTGCTCATTTCACTTGGAGGGTGAAATTGTCCCCATCCATTCATTGGCTTTTTTCCTGTCAATAACCAACCAGTTGCTTCCCTATTGACTGACATGCTTTAAGCCAGTAACATAACTAGAAGAGACTGCTGAGGTGAAATGACTCAGGAAGTGGAACATGCTGTATGACTCTGTCTGGTGGTCTCAGGTCCTGACTGTGCGAAGTCGCTGGTCTTTGCTGGGGATTCTGGAGGGAGCTTCGCATTGGCTCTGGCACTCCTGCAGGTTAGAGAGGCAAAATTTACAAGGACTGTTGCTCCTCATCGCTCTACAGTGGGCCCTACCGGTCTGTGTGTGGAATTGCTGCGGTGAGGGAAAATAATTGCCCATTGTAAATTTTGGAGAAAAGAGAGTTTAAAATAATTGGGCACTCTAAATAAAGAATACAAAAGAACAAATAATAAATACATGTTTATTACAACGTGTTAATTTTAAAACTGCCCAGGTAAGTTTATGGAATTCTTTTGTTAGCTACAATCACTTTAATCAGCAGTTGTGGAAAGATGTATTTATTTGATGCTTATATATTTCTAAGAAAGTTGGATGAGAGAAATAATTGTAAGCCCAGTTGCCCTACTAGGATTTCTACATGGATCATTCCGTTTTAATTTGAGAGTTTTGAAGGTTTGCAGTGTCTGGAAGAAGGATCACCCCATGTCGGGGAAGGGGGTCTGTAGAATTACTTCTGATGAATGAACACAGAAGTTACAGCAGTTAGTGGAAAGGTGGCACTGAATATATATATATATATATATATATATATATATATATATATATGTATATATGTATGTATGTATGTATGTATGTATGTATGTATGTATGTATGTATGTGTATGTGAGCAATAAGGCACAACGGGGTGTGTGATATACTCTTAATATTGCCACGCCCCAGGTGCACTGCAGGTCACAAGTATATCGCACACCCTGAAGTGCCTTATTGCGCTAACAATAAACTGGGTTAGCTTACTAAATTGAAAAAAAAATTGAAAAATAAAATTTTTAATCGTCATTTTTAAATATTAAATATCCTTCCTCCTAAAACTGAGCAAAGAAAAAACAGTTCCATATAACTTTATTTAATAAAACCAAAAATGCATAAATAAAAAAAGCAAAGCAATTTGTAGATGTTGAACATTAAAAGTGCAATTTTTCTTTAGTTGGTCTGTTATACTTCTTGTAATTATTGGTTTGTTCATTAAATTTAAATGTCAGATATTACTGGCCATATTCATCATGACACAGCACAAATGAGTCTGCCTTTAAATTACACAGAACCTTCCTGTGGCAGTGAGGGCTGCAGTGGTGACGGCAGACCAGGAAATGAAACAGAAACACAAAATGTCCGGGGCTAAACTGAGGTGCAGCGGCACTCAGCTTTTTATTTATTAAGTAAACAAAGAAAACACACCAAAGTGAAAAAAAAGTTAAAATAACACAAACAATAATGATTATTTTGTAAAACCTTAGTTTGCTTTCTGGTAGCGTCTGCTCTTGCTCTTAACTCCTCTGTATTCTCTTCTCTGATGATCCTGGAGTGGGTCTTTTTATTCTCTGTGGCTGGAGCCTTAATTACCCATTAATTAAATAATTACCTTCTAAGGCTCCAGCCACATTCCCACAATGTTTATTAGGATGGGGATTTTAACCCCATCCACACAGACTACCTAATTACAAAACCAGCTTTTGTCCATCAGCACACAAAGACAATATAATAATAATATTAATAAAGATACAATGCAAATATATACATAAATAAATTAATATATACAAGGAGTGAGCACCCTGTCACACTTCCTCTCAAAACCTGCAACAGTATCAGGTGACTGCTGTTTTTTTTTTAATCACCCTTTGTTATGTGGGGTAAGGAGGTATCCATACCAGGTTTATGCTACCGCATTACAGTGGCGAGGGAGGTCATTTCCATTATGGAATACCCACACTTATTGAACTGACTGCCGTTTGTGTCTGTTTATTTGTAGCTGGATTATAAATTGCACAGGCTTTTTTATATTTCTTTTGTAAAACGCCCTGGAATGCTTGCAAGAAGAGTGCTATATAAGTGGAATTTGTATTATTGTCGTTGTTATCATCGTATTATTATTATTATTATTATTATTATTATTATTATTATCCAAAAAACAGTCCAGCATAAAAAAAAAAAAAGCTGTCGTATTTCTGGATTAATATTTCTTACCTTGTCAGATGAACTCCTCACAACGTGAACCTCCCGTTCTCCATGTCGCTTGGGTCAGGAGAAAGAACCAGATCTCTTTCCCAGAGATGCTTTTTATAATCCTTATTGGCGCTAATAGTGTGCTCCTCCATACAATCCATCTCATATCCACGTCAGGTTGTCCAAATTTCTCCTGGGTGTGCTTGAGTAAGGACTACATGCGTTACGCTTTGTTATTTTTGATCATAAGAAAAAAAAAAAGATACTGCTGGTTCATCTTTTTTTTTCTTTCCTCTCTTTTTTGCCTTTATGCCTTCCATCTGTTCTAAGTGTGGTTCCCCACTTTCCCCCTCGTCTAACACAAATTTATGTTTAACGTGTGTAGACATGTCTGTTACTCCTCTCAAGGAGGTTCCTTCTCCTTTTATGGTTCACCGTTACGATAAATGTCGTTCTACACCCTTTACCTCTAAAACAGCAAGGAGTCCCAGAGAACAGCGGGGTCCTGGAGTTTCTCCTCTCAGGAAAAGAACGAGAAAGTTACTCATTCCCGCAGCAGCCGAGAGAGCGACATCATCAGCTACCGCCATTACGGAAGCTCGAGCAGCAAAGGCTCAACCACCCCCTTCGCAGCTACCTATGCCTAAGGATCTTTTCTTTCTTTGGTTAAAGATTATTAGCAGTCTAAACAAGCTCAACTTTTACAGCCGGTAACTCCTACAACAACAGATACTGTCACACCTGGAAGTTCACAGGATCAATACTTTCCAGATACCCCCACCCTAGGAGAGGATGATGTTATCGATTCCACCCCCGAGGATGACATTTGTGAGTATACAGGTAGCCCTCTCCTATATACACACAGATGCAGATGCCGTGCTGAGAAGGATTTAATCCTCTCTCAAAGTACAAATCCAGACCTGTGCAGTTAAGGATGACTTCCTTAGCATTTTAGATGCAAAGGATAGAAATGCCTTTGAGGGTTTCCCCTTCCATGAGGCGGTCTGGAGGCCTGTTGAGGACATTTGGCAAAAAACTGCTGCTTCTGCACCATGCCTGCCCAGAGTAGATAAATTCTACGGGGTACTAGTGGATCATAAAAACCACCTTTTCAAACACCCTAGGTTGGATACCATCATGGCTATACCAACTGCAGGTATGTCTTCTAGGTCTGTTTCTTTTAGTGGGTCTGATAAAATAAAAAAACAAAAAATTCTTGAAAGGATTACTCTGCCTCCACATACAGCATGCGGATCAATAATTGTCAGCTCCACGTAGCTAAATAACAGCATGTGCTTTGGAATCGTCTCTCTACAGTTTTACAATCACCTACGCCTGAAAATCTAGCTATGCAGCTAGCAGAAGAAGGAAAGAACACTGCCAAACTTCAACTACAAGCTGCATGTCATACCACCGATACAAACGCTAGAGCCGTGGCTAATGTCCTCTCTGCAAGGTGGTGCATTCAAATAAGGGCATCTTCTCTGTTAGTAGACATCCAGACAAGAATATTGTAGCTACCCTTTCAGGGTGATCTTTTATTTCGCACCAACCTTATGGATTCCTCCTCTGACATGAAAGAGGCTAGACAGGTGATTGGATCGAGCTGTACTACAGGGTGAGGTGCACCATGCAACAGGGTTTTTCAACAGGCAAAGGTCATTCAGAAACCA
This sequence comes from Polyodon spathula, assembly GCF_017654505.1. NCBI lineage: Eukaryota > Metazoa > Chordata > Actinopteri > Acipenseriformes > Polyodontidae > Polyodon > Polyodon spathula. The sequence continues at coordinate 4,524,106 of NC_054559.1, read as the reverse complement.
GCCAACTCAACCCTGGTTCAACAGGCAGGGCCACTTTCAGTGTGCCCAGGATTTCAGACCACATAGAATGGGACATGGCTATTATATAGATCTTTAGCCATTATCATTAATGGGGACTGGTTGATTTCCATAGATCTCAAAGATGCCTACTTCCATCTGCGTATACACTAGGAATACAGGAAATATCTCAGATTCTCTGTCAAAAACCATTAATTCCAGTTCAAAGTCCTTCCCTTTGGGATCTCCACAGCCCCCAGGGTCTTTACCAAGGTAATGGTGGTGGTTACCGCACATCTTCGGGGCATCGGCTTCCACGTCTATCCCTATATAGACTATTGGCTGGTAAGAGCTCCTTCTAAAGAGAAGGCTTGGAGCACAGGGTGAAGGTACTCCACCTTTTTCAGTACTTGGGCTTATTGGTCAACAAAGAAAAGTCATCTCTCATCCCTACACAGTCTCTAATCTTCCTGGGAACACAGTTCAGTACAATATCAGCAAGTTTACCTCATAGAAGAAAGAGCTGCCATAATCCGACTCATGGCAAAACGTTTCAAAGTAGGAACCAGAATAACAGTTCGTTCCTGTCAGCAGTTTCTGGGGCACATAACCGCATCAGTCTTCTTTGTAAGAGACGCGGCATTACATATGAGACACATGCAAAGATGCCTCCTTTCTTCTTGGAATCGCGTTCTGCCAGACTCCCACCTCATCAAGGTCTCCCCAGGAGCAGCCACAGAATTCAGATGGTGGCAGCTTTCACAACGGGTATGTATAAGGATGCCACTGTCTCCACATCTTCCAACTCTCAGGGTGAGGAGCTCACCTATCGGACGTTCAGGTCCAAGGTATGGTCACCAAAACCAAAAATCTCGCCACATAAATTATTTGGAGCTTTTAGCAATCTCCCTGGCACAAAAGCATTTAACCCCAATATTAAAACAAAAAAAAAACAGTACTGAGCCTCACAGACAACACCACAGCAGTAAAATACATAAACCATCATGGAGGCACAAAATCGTGGGACCTCTGCGCTCTACCTATGAACATCTGGAACTGGTGCAGAACACTGGACATCTCTATAAGGGCGTCTTATTTACCAGTAGACAGAAATAGCAATAGACGGTCTGTCCATTTCATGGACGAACAACCTGATGTATGCCTTCCCACCCTTACCTCTAATCCCAGAGGTACTCGGGAAGGTGAGAAGAGACAGAGCAAGTCTCATACTAGTAGCCTCTTACTGGCCAAAAAGGTATTGGTCGTTAGAGATTCTACAGCTAACCAAGACAAGACCCATCCACCTTCCACAAAACCCTGATCTGTTATCTCAAAACGGAGACATTACTTCACCACAATCCACCACTTTTTCAACTTGCTGCTTGGAGATTGAATGGCAGCAATTGAAGGATAGGGGGCTATCGGAACAGGTGTTAAATATTTTACTCTCTTCAAGGAAAACTTCCACCTTTCAAGCCTATTCAGGTAAATGGAGGGAGTTTGTCTCCTGGTGCAAATCAAAATCTTTGCTCCATTCAAACATTCCCCTTGCAGACTTTCTATCTTACCTTGTCACTTATTCCATGAAGGTCTCTCCCTGTCCTTTTATTAAAGTACATGTTGCTGCAATCCCTAGCATTTTACCTGATCATGCTAAGGTGATCATATCACCACTCACTTCCGGTCTAAATTCCAGTTTATTATACCCTAGGAAAAGTCTGAATTACTGTCCAAAAAAATAAAATTCATTGATTGACCAGCTGTCCTTTTTTAATGTGTGAACAAGCTGCCTCTATAAGGCTTTTACCTGCCTGCTGTTCAGGCTGTTTTATTCAGTCATTTTATTTGGCTAGTATAGTATTTAATAAACGTTTAACACATTATTAGTGAAAGATATTGCATAGTTTCTGTGAGACTTCATATTGCAAGTGAAAACCCTTTTATGTCGTTTAGGAAACAAACATTTAACTGCAGTGCTTTGGTTTATAGCATGTCTTGCAAGCTTCTTTCATCATTTTAATTGACTATGCAGCTTTGTGCAAGGTCACTGCTGGGCTCCATTGATTTTAAAGCTTAACCGCAGGTAGCAGCTTGCACTGTTCATACTGAGCATTAACTAGCTGCAGAGACTGGGAAGGGAGACTGGTCTACCTTCTCATGATTTAAGATCAGCTGATGCAGGCCTTCTGTGCCTCCCACAAGTGTACACAAAAAGGAAGGGAGAGAGAGCTTTTAGTCACTGTGCTCCCAGATTGTGGAATGCACTGCCACCTCATATCAGAAGTGCTACACCAGTTAATGACTAAGGGTGTGTTCACACTGGGTTCATTTAAGGTTTGGTCCTCATTCGGTACGGTTCTGTATGTTTTGGTGTGAAGTCTGACCAACAAAGTCCACTTGGGAAACAAACCGTACCGAGTTCACCTAAAGAGGTGGTCTAGGATAAATAACTCCACTGACTACAAACAACCAGATATTATATTATAATGATTTTCAAATAAGACACCATTGTATTCGTTATTGGTTTTTGTTTTGTTTTTGTTTTCTTCAAATGTATTTGACTGCAGAACTGTTTTAATCAATTGTTTTTAAACCTGATCTATCAGAATAGATGAATATGATCTTGTCCACTACTCTAGTAACAAACTTGACCGTGGACTGAGGGATTGCAAGTCGTGTGTTTTCAGTATACATTTGAAATCAAGATCAATTTTTTATTTTAATTGTGGTAACATTTGAATGGCTCAGAAGATGTTGCTTACATTTCTTGTAATATTGAAATGTGGGCGGCATCACCACAGGGTTGATTCTTCAGCTAACTCTATCCTCCATCCTCTGTTAAATATGCTGCAGGTTAATGGAAAGATGGTAGATCAGTGGAGACAGTCGTACCTATGTCACACTTCAGACACATAGAGAGAGAGAGAGAGAGAGACGCTTATCCACGCTTAACATTTCATTTCTAATCCTTATTCTATAGTGTGCTGTAATAATGTTGATATATATAATTACACACACACACACACACACACGCAGGGATTTGCAACAGTATTCAGACCCCTGACCAATTCTCTCATATTACCAAATTACAAATGGTACATTGAAATTTAATTCTGTTTGATATTTTATTTTAAAACACTGAAACTCAAAATCAATTATTGTAAGGTGACGTTGGTTTTATGTTGGGAAATATTTTTTAAGAAAAATAAAAAAACTGAAATATCTTGCTTGCATAAGTATTCAACCCCTGTGCTGTGGAGTTACCAGTCTACCAGTTTGCACCAATGAAAGAAATTGCCCTAACGAGGACACAGTTACCTTACCATTGGCCTCCACCTGTGAACCATTAAAGTTGCTGTCACATTTTCTGGATAAAAACCCCACTGTTGAAGGATCATTGGTAAGGCTGTGAATCTGAAGGAAAATGAAGACCAAAGAGCATTCTACAGAAGTTAGAGATAAAGCAATACAAATGCATAGATTAGGGAAAGGGTACAAAATAATATCCAAGTGTTTGGATATCCCAGTGAGCACAGTTGGATCAATAATCAGGAAGTGGAAGCTGCATCACACCACCCAGGCACTGCCAAGAAAAGGCCGTCCCTCAAAACTCAGCACTCAAACAAGAAGGGGACTTGTGAGAGAAGCCACAGAGAGGCCAACAATCACTTTGAAGGAGCTACAGAGTTCAGTGGCTGGGAGTGGAGTAATGGTGCATCAGTCAACCATATCAAGAGCTCTGCATAACACTGGCCTGTATAGGAGGGTGGCAAGAAAGAAGCCGTTACTCAAAAAGTACCATCTGAAAGCACGCCTGGAGTTTGCCAGAAATCATGAGAGTGACCCAGCTGCGATATGGGAAAAGGTTTTGTGGTCAGATGAGACCAAGATAGAGATTTTTGGCCAAAACTCAAAGCGCTATGTGTGGCGCAAACCTAACACTGCCCATGCCTCAAGACAAACCATCCCTACAGTGAAGTATGGTGGTGGCAGCATCATGCTGTGGGGCTGCTTCTCATCAGCAGGGACTGGGCATCTTGTTACAATTGAAGGAAGAATGAAGCTTGGGAAGAAATTCACCTTTCAGCAGGACAATGATCCCAAGCACAAGGCCAAAGCAACATTGGAGTGGCTCAAGAACAAAAAGGTGACTGTCCTACAGTGGCCCAGTCAAAGTTTGAGCTCAATCCCATTGAGAATCTGTGGCACTATTTGAAAATTGCGATCCACAAGCGTCATCCAATCAACCTGAACAATCTGGAGCAAATCTGCCAAGAAGAATGGGACAAAATCACTCCGACACTGTGCAAAGCTGGTACATACTTACCCCAAAAGACTTAAAGCTGTTATTGCAGCGAAAGGTGGCTGTACCAAATATTAATGTGTGGGGGTTGAATACTTATACAAGCAAGATATTTCAGTTTTTTATTTTTCTTAAATATTTCCCAACATAAAATGTCACCTTACAATAATTGATTCTGAGTTTCAGTATTTTAAAATAAAATATCGAACAGAACGAAATTTCAGTGTACCATTTGTAATTCAGTAATGTGAGAGAATTGGTAAGGGGTCTGAATACTTTTGCAAGCCACTGTGTATGTTACAAGGCAACTTGTACATATGATGTGTTTTACTATAACCAATAGTGTATAGCTTTTAACAATCTAGAAAGCTCTTGTTATAACATGGCACAAATATATTTGAAGAAGAAAACAATAACACGACAGGATGTTCAGATATGGTCCAATATCTGCACTCCTCAGACCGTTACACAGCCTGGACCTGCAGATTGTGTGGTGTTTCTCTTATACGCCCTCCATGGTCATCAACTTTGTCATCACACTGCTAGCTTTGGTTTTGAATTTCGGGCTGTGGCAGGCTTATTTGGCAATAAAAAGCGCTTTCTAGCTATGTTAACCCTTGTTGTGTTTTGAGCCTAATCAATTGAGAACAGTGTAAACAAAGGTTTGCACACAATATGTAATTGTTTATTTTTTAACTGTTCAGGGACATTGTCCTGTTTATGGGTCTTTGTTTATGTTAAAAAGGAGCATGCTGATATAAACTCCAGTTATGTAGACTTTTGCTCCAAATCACTATAAACCTCTGGGTAACCCTTATTCAGTTGCACTTCAGTATAAAAACAAGCAAACTTTTTAACTTTTTACTTTTCTGCAGCATTTTTCTTGTCTCTTCCTTCACTCTGGCACAGCTGTAATTGGAACATTGTCACAGAGCAAATTAAATGACTCTATAGCCACTGTGATGTCTTTCTTCATTAAATCACATGCCTTAAATATGAAAAGTTACAGCCTGTCTCTGTAGAGGAGGGTAGACATGTAACATTAGGCCTTGATGTGTGCTGCGGTTAGAGCCATGATCCTTGCCAACACACTCTTGTACAGTACTTAAGTTTACCAACGAATGTAAATTAGTGCATTGAAAGACATTTTGTATATAAAGGTGATAAACCACTGGTCTCTGTTGATTGCTTGGGTCCTTCAAGATATTAAGCATTAGAATCTTCAGAGTTCTCATCCGTTGATCACGGTGCTCAAGATGGCATTACTTCAATGCTGCATGTCCTTCCCTCTGTACACACACACAAACCTAGATATTTTTAAATCCAATTTTGACAACGCTTACTACTGCTTCGTCATGGGTAGTCAGAATCTATATGGTGTGGTATATAGATATAGTATTTGTCACATTTACATTTTTTTTTTATATACAGTAACCAGGGATGGAAAGAAGACTCATTATTAATTTCTAATTTTACTGTGACTTCGATAAGACACACCGAGCTTGTTACCTATTTATTGTGGCTAATCAAGATAGTAGTAAAACAGGGAAGGAGTGAAACTCTTATGTACTAGGGGTCTTGTTTCCATCCCTGCTTAGTGACTATAGAACCACTAATCCAGTTGTGATGAAACATGATGAGGATGCACTCTAGCTAAATCTGCCTGTGAGTGCATGCAGTGAGTTTACTGTTAGCTGGGGTGTACAGCATGCCTCTGCTTTTTGTTTTTGCTTTTTTTGTTCTATTGTAAAATGCAGTTTAAACACACACTCATCATCACCTTTTGTTTCTGTCTTTTGTTTTGTTTTAGGTCTGCGAGGCCTAATAAACCTAGGGAACACTTGCTTTATGAACTGTATTGTCCAGGCTCTTACCCATACCCCACTGCTTCGAGATTTTTTCCTCTCGGACAGACACAAATGTGAAATGCAATCCAATTCCTGTCTGGTTTGTGAAATGTCCCAGCTTTTTCAGGAGGTAAGTGTTTAAGGACTGTAATTTTGAAATCTTCAGAGCCTCTACCAAGAGGTTTAATTGGGGTTCTTCTGCCCTACTAGATACATTTCCATCTGATTGACGCATTAAGAATAAAACAGAATCCACTATTAGTAACACCTCTTTGCTATACGTGTAGCATTTGTTTGTAGTCTCAAAACCTTGACACTTTTGTACAAGTGATTTTTTTTTTTTTTTTTTTTTTTTTTTTTTGCAGACAAGTTTTAGTCTCCATTTTAAATGCAGTCATTCCCAAAATACAATTAAGCCACTGAATAATTCAAGAAATGTTACGATCACCTGCTGTTCCAAAATAAATTAGTTTAAAGATAATATTGAGCTTTTTTTTTTTTTTGCACACATTTATTCCCAGGTTGTCTTATTATTACACTGCTATTATTACACTGAAAACAATCCAATGGGCTTTTGCAAGCCAAAAAGAATGCAGTCCGGAATGACTGCAGTGCTTTCCTGAGTTATGTTGAAGAGCAGTTTCATCAACAATTTTCCAGCACTAAAAATTACCTCAGCTTTCATCTCGGCCCTTAACTGGAAGTCATTCATCTTGCATCCAGGCTGTCTGTATAAGCAGTCCATCATTTTATATCCAGAAAACCGCAGCTAATTTACAAGGCAACTAGATGGGATAAGCATTAAGGATATATTGGACTTTGTATGCAAGGGGTTGTTTTTAATAAGTGTCTTATTTCCTTTATTTATATATGATGTGTTTTACTATAACCAATAATGTACAGCTTTTACCAATCTAGAAAGCTCTTGTTATAACATGGCACAAATATATTTGAAGAAGAAAACAATAACACATGACAGGATGTTCAGATATGGTCCAATATCTGCACTCCTCAGACTGTTACACAGCCTGGACCTGCAGATTGTGTGGTGTTTCTCTTATACCCCCTCCCCTCCCAAAGTGAAGTGTTTGTCCAGTGAATCGGGGAGAGTGGTTCTGAAGGTTTCAAGCTGCATTGGTATGGTGACACATCTGCACATTGGAACACTTGTTGGCCAATGAGATTGCCCCCTCTACTTTTGCCATTTTATAAAATTCAGTTTTATGTAACTTTTTTCTTTTTTGTTTCCTCTATAGTTTTACTCTGGACATCGCTCTCCTCACATTCCCTTTAGGTTATTGCACCTGGTGTGGACGCATGCGCGGCATTTAGCAGGGTACGAGCAGCAAGACGCACACGAGTTCCTCATCGCAGCATTAGACGTGTTACACAGACACTGCAAAGGTAAAAACAGGCTGTATCAGTGTGGGGCAGTGGACTTTTCAAAAAAGACTGCATCCAAAAATCACTGCTAATATCTGAACATGGAAGATTTTGTGGGGTAATGTGAAATGATAATTTGAAACGTTCAGGTGCCATTTTAATTCTAGTTTTTGGAATATTTTGATGCAACTAGACCATATACTTGTGTGGCAATTAAGAATATGTCTGATTTGTATAAGTATTGCAATATAACTAGATTTTTTTTTTTTTTACCACATCTATAGTAAAATTACAAA